>NC_068362.1:10747631-11047631 GCF_020536995.1 Dreissena polymorpha
ACAATTAAACGTCATCTTGGCAGTACTGTATTATGGAATCTGATATACCCTTCCTAGCCTTTGATATGTCATTATTATTGTAATACAAGATAGCTTCAGAAGATTGACCTTTTCTCCCGCTCTCGACTTTCCTGCATGTAGGCCCCAAACTGGTAGGTGGTCTACAGTGAATTACCCTTGATATACTTGGGGCATTAGTCCCATTCCTAAAGCAACTGTCGAATGAACAAGGCGAATTGATGGTTTCTTCTTGCACAAGTCACTCACAATAAAGGATTTCATTGCTTTGTATAATCCTTATGATACTGAGCAAATATTCTATTCTCCGGAATTTCCTCACCAGTATATTGCCTTTTACCTAAATAAGAATTAAGGTACTGGTATAAAAATAACCCAACGCCTCCAAACTTTCAACATACATGATAGTTACTGGAAGTCACTCAATTTATCAGTTAGCTCCACTGCCACTGGCTCAATCAATGAGTCACACTTATCAATTTTTTTATATTTGGTAATCTTGACCTTTTACTTATATAAATATTGGGTCTGTCCGGATTAATAGACACACAGGTGTATTTCCTATATTGCAAAGTGTCTGTCAATTCATTCTTTCTCTGTTCGGTACATGTGGCTGTTGATGCCAAGTGGCAAGCATTAGGGAATATCACCGTAAGTTCACCTAATTTCGGAATGCTGGTAGAAATTCACTTCCCCTGAAAACAGATAACACATTGACAAGTTTTACAAGAAGCTTAGCTTGTCTAGTCCGTATAATAAAATATTTCAATGCTGAGCAGGTTCCAAACTGTTGCCATTCTGATACATTGAGCGTTCTTTTAAAAAAATGAAGAAAACAATTTCGGAAATGCCAAGGGATGTTGGATGAATAAGTGCACAGGATTAGTACCTTATAATAACCTTATTCAAACTGTCAGGGCTTTGGATAAGTTATGTACATCACTACATGCGTAAATTACACATACAAATTACATGCATGTTAATTAAATATGCAAACGTCTTTCATGATGCTGTTTTGCACACTTTGTCTAGGAACCAATGTGACACAGGTCTGCTTTCAAAGATTTTGACGGAACAATGCTGACTTTAAATATCAGTATACAGATACCAGATCTCTTGAGAACAGCGAAGTTAAAATAACATTTTTCAAAATTAATATTACCATTCTGAAATCATATGAACCCCATCAATAGCAACTGCACACACTCTCTGTTGTTACACAGATGAATGAAAAATATTCTGAATAGTCTTTGTGTGTAATGTCTCTGGGTGGCTATAGATTATATTGTAGCGTCCATTATTCAGCTCTGTCAGATCAAACATCTTTCCGAGGACAGATGAAGTGGGAGATTCTGAAAGATTGATGAAAAATAAATCAATAAAAATTATATACTAACAAAGCAAAACAGTAAATGTAAAAGGCCTTTTAATATAAAAGTATATATTAAGTTATATTAAATTAGTAGCCCCAGTGCCTAACGTTTATTGACACCTTAGAAAAGTCTAGTTTATCTCAAGAAAAGTCTTCTGATATACAAAGGCTTGCCAGTTGCCATTTTGGCCAATATCTGCATTCATATATCTGTGTGCATTCCACAAATTATGTCAGGAACCGTGAAATACATGGAGGATCATATTATAATGTTTGTAGTTTTACCATTATGCATTTGTAAATAACTATGTTGGAGACAATCAAGACATTAAGCTGAAATAAATTAATAAAATCACAAAAATTTGGCCCAAATTGGCAGTGGAAGCACAAATTGCATCTAAGAATTATATTATTATAACAACAGACCCGGTTTGAGTTGGTCGTTCGTGGTTGCAATGGTAAATGCTACACCAACTCACGCCCCTAGTACACAACCTTCAGTTTCTTTGTCGGAACTGTGTTCCTCAATGTCATCCTCATTATCATCAAAGGTCACTATCTCTTCGGCATCATAAGACAGATAACAGCTTTTCAGGTTTTTGATCTTAAGCTTTGTATCTGAGTGAAGGAGAAATTAATAAAATATTATAAATTTGCATTTCCCTGCATAAGGAACAACTGCATAATACCATTATGAACCCTTTGCTACCTCACGGCACCGAAGGAGATGGATACACCACATGTACTCTCTGGACAGCAGCTCTATGGATTCTATTTCCTTCTCTGAGGGAAGGTGACCGTTGTTGACACTTGGATGTGTGCTGTCAAGGATCAGCTGTGTGAAGCTATCTGCATTATTCACAAGCTCCAGCGGATCTTCTCCCCCGTGGAGGCGCAGGCACTCAAGGAGACGGGCTTTGAATTTGCCTCTCACAGCATCGGAAATGGGGCACTTGGCTATAAAATGCACTCTGCATTCAGGTTCTGTTTTACAAAGTGTGCAAGTTGGATTCACAGCGTATTGATTGAAAACAGCTCTATTAGCTTGTAGGGTGTAGGTTCCTGTCAGCAGCTTTGTTTTGGTTTCTGCTCTTAGGATGTCAATTTTGTTTGGCCTCACATAGGTGTACAGGTAGTGGGGTTTTTTCCAACAGAGAAAGCATCTGTATTAATGTACTTTAAGGAAGGTTTTTCTTTGATTTCTTCCCGCCATGTCGCAATGGTATGCTGGTCCACAGCACTATTTAGTTTGGCCTTCCACACTTCTTTGCCAGGCGGGCTGTCGAGGAGTTGGTACGCTGTCGGTAGATTATATGTATGGAGAAGTTTTCAAATATATGAGAAGAAACTATGATCTGTTGGCAATTTCATAGCCAGCTGTCTCTCAGCCACCTTGTATTCGACTGTCTCTGATTTCTGGATTATATTGTAGTACAAATTAAGTGTGTTTTTGTGTAGTTGAGCTCGAATAGGCAAAATACCTAACAGAGACAGAGCAGCAACGTTTGAGGTCCTGTCTGCCAGGTGTTGCACCTGCTTTAGGGTTTTTATCTGGAATACTTCTAAGGCTTTGAGGTCGGTCTGACTGTAGGGTAGGACCTCCAGGCCGTATAACATTCTTGGTACTACAAAAGTGGACCAGAGACGGGATTTTACAGATTAATTCGGTCCGTTCTTTCCATTGAAGCCAGCCCCCATCAGCGAGTATGCTGTGCGCCTTCCTAGCTCAACTTTATCTTTTGTGTTTACTTTGCATTTGGTATTTCTGTGTATTCCAAGATGAGTAGTGGACGTATCAAATGGAATGCGAGTGATTTCTAGTACAAAGTTAGTGCTTTGGTCAGGGCTTTTCGGGTGAACCCTGATACAGCTGCTTTTTGATGGGTTGATGTCGTACCTGTGTCTACGACTGAACTCTTCGACAGTTTTGAGCATGAGATTCATCTTCCAGTCCGAGTGGGACAGTAACGCCAGGTCATCCGCACAAGTAGTATGTGGTATGTTAATGAGGCCGATGCGAGCTCCCCTGAAACTCTCTTCTAAGTTGAGGAGAAGAGGGTTATTGAATCTCTTGTAGTGTTCTGTGGAGAGAACACCCCCCTGGCGCACCCCTTGACATATGTTGAATTGCCCAGACAGTATTCCCTGCCACTTCACACATGAGCTTGTGTTTGAGTAGATATTGCATAGGAATAGCCATTCAGCTGGATCTATTCCATCTAAAATTAGATTGCGCAATAGTATATGATGGTTGACGACATCAAAGACTTTGCGTGTGTCCAGTGTTATAAGGTTCAGCTGGTTTTTCCTGGATTTGGCTTCGAGTTGGCATTCCGACACTAGAAACGCCGATTTGGTGGAAGAGGTGCCGCGCGTGAATCCAGATTAAAGGCGAGACTGGGTCGTCATGAAGACTGGCCGGTGTCTTGCGTAGAGGATATGTTCCACAACCTTGAGTAGAATGGACGTGACAGTAATCCCTCTGTAATTATCAGGGTTTTGCAGACTTCCTTTTTTGTGTACCGGGGTGATAACACCTTTCTTCAGACTATGTGGGATTTGATTTTGCTTCAATATTGTGTTAATTAACCTCACCAGTACAGGATAGATCGCTACTCCACCATACTTGAGATGTTCGGCAGTCAGGCCCATGTAGTCGGCTGCCTTGTTGTTGTTCAGTTTTGCCACGGCACACTCGACCTCGGAGACGTCTGTATCTGCTATTGAGACCCCTCTTGTCTGGAAGAATATTTGTAGGTGGTTCAAGTCGTCAATGGCTTGTTTCAGATAGGAATCGTCATATCTTTGATCGTTTTTTGGTGTTGCCAACGTCTCGAAGTGTTTTGCCCATCCATCAGAAATTTTCTCAGGAGATGTTAGTTTTCTTCCTTCATGCAGGAGGCAGCCGGTAAGATGCCTACTTGTGGATCTTTGCTGGTGTACTAGTTTATAGAAAGTGTTGTCACCGGTAGCATCTCTTCATGGCATTTAATTTCCTTTGGGCTTTACGGAGGTTTTGCTTGGCTTTCTTCATCTCTACGGCTGATGGATGACTGTCACCTCGGGGCGCTCCGTCACACTTCCACACCCACCATGCATGCTTACTGATTCTTGCTGCAGCTTGGATATCAGGACATCTAGCTTTTGGAGGCCGTTTCTTTTTCTTCGCTGTAGGATTGTAGCTGGGTATACTTGCGACTGTGGCTTGTGTGAGTGCTGCAATGAGAAGATCAATGTCCAGGGGTTGCAGGTTGCCTGGCAGCCTATACGCTTGGTAGATTGTTGTAGGTAGGTTCTATAAATCTCTTTGTTACACTTACTCCATCTTGGTTTAGGATGTGTCATAATATCGTTAAATTTATCATGGAAGGTGATTTTTATTTCAGTTGAGACCGGAATGTGATCTGATACATTTGAGTGTTGTTGTCTAGCAGTAACTACACTGGAGGAAATCTCGCGTGTCAACGTGTTTTTTAAGATGTAGTCTATCTCGGCGGATTGCTCTCCGATTGCATGGAAGAAGGTGGGCTCACCATCCTGGTCTGTGTGGAGGTTATACTTCTTTATCAGATCTCTGAGAGTTTGGTCTCTGTCATTGGGTGGTTGCCTAGACAAGGAGGAGTTGAAATCTCCACAGATGAAGAGTGCATGAGTGACGCTGTATTTCTCCAACAGCTCCTCGATTTCTGAGATTACCTCACAGAATTTATCTTTGGAGTTATTTCCCCGACAGGGTAGGTAAACACTGATAATGCAGATATCTGGATCAGCAGCTATCACCATGACGATTATTCTATCAATGCTATCCTCGGGGAGATCAGTTTTTAGGTCCCAGTTATTCTTCGTCAGGATAGCATTACCTCCGTAGCCTCGCGGTATTTGTAGGGGGGATATGTGGTCTCTATAGTCTACTGCTTTAGCATGAGAGATAAAATTTTCATCTACGTCGTTGAGCTGTGGGAGTTGGAATTGAAATAGCCAGTGCTCTTGGATGCAGCATATGTCACAGTTCTTTAAGAGATCCTGGACAATAACTAGGTTTGATTTCACATTTTTAACATTGAAGGTGGTTAACCTCAGGGAGATTCTGCTCGAGTTACGGGCTGTGTTTTTGTGTCGCTGTGATGTGGATTTATTGAGCTTGCGTTGTCTGAGTGCTCGGATGGTCTATTTTTGCAGAAGCCCGGCCCTGGCATAAAAAAGGAGCTGCAGAGTTTGGGTTGGTGTCCACTTCCACATATCCATCAGGATCGAGCCTTCTCTGGGTGCTCCTATCAGGATAACCATCTGGTGTATGTACCGCGTCGCCGAGGGGGGTGCTTCTTTGGTGAGTTTCACGCGTCACTGCGCTGCCACTTTGGACCGCACCAACCTGTGTAAGGCTTTTTCCCTGCAAGGACGATACGTAGTCCTGCTGCCTCTGTATTGGCTCTGCGCTCAGGTATGTATAGTTACCCCGATCTCGGGGTTGCAGGTTGCCTGGCAGCCTATAGGCTTGGTCACCAACATCATCTCTGTGCGATGAGAGAAGGACTGAATTGTCAGGGTTATTATTCTGTTCGGTTGTACTATGGAGGATGTTAGCATGTGATGGAGAGAGTTCAATGATGTCAGAATTAATGGTCATTGGCACATCTGAAAGGTTGATAATGTTGGCATTAGTAGTGCGGGATTTTTTTGGGGTCGAGTGGTTGGCTGTGGTGCCATTTGGTCTCATCACCCTCCAATCTTTCACATCACTTCTGCATCTCTTTCTGTCAAGCCATGTGACTCTTTTCGTTGTAGATGAATGGTGGTGATATTGTCTGCCGTCGCCGATAGGGTCACCGAGGGGGGTGCTTCTTTGGCGAGATTCCCGCGTCACTGCGCTACCACTTTGGCCCGCACTATACTGTGTAAGGCTTCGTCCCTGCGAGGACGATACCCTGTCTTGCTGGATCTGTGTTGGCTCTGCACTCATGTATGTGGAGTTACCCCGATCTCGGGGTTGCAGGTTGCCTGGCAGCCTATGGGCTTGGTCAACATGGTTCAGAGGTCCTGGCTGTGCATTGACGTCTTGGTTGTGTGTTACCTGGGAGCCAGTATGTGGGGCATAAGGGTCTGTGGAGCGCGGGGTTGGGGGCTATCTGCTGGTGTGATGGTGGTTCGGTCCTCTTGGTAGACGTAGTCTCGGCTGTGTACTGTAGTTTGGGGGTCACATTTTCACTCTCATCACCTCTAGGGAATAGTTCATTCTCCATCGGAGCTATATCGTCTACGATAGCCGGGACGGAGGGGGGATAGTGTGGGGACAGTATGGACAGGTGTCTGCACGATAGGCAACTGTAGGGAATAGAGGCCCCATCTTCGTATAACTTTTTAAAATCACGACCTAGCTGTTCACATTCATAATGAAACCAACCTCCGCATCCGTCACAGGCGATCCCGTCAGTGACGTCACTCTGGCAGTGGGCACACACGTCTGATACATTGGAGCCTTCTGCTGCTGGATGCCCTAACGATGGGCGGTCCTGAACAACTTGTTCTGTAATACTCTTCTCCAGGCACCTATCTATAACTGCTGCATATGTTCTATCTAGGGAAGAAAAATTTGGGTTTTGTTCCAGGTTTTTGATGATCTCTGGTAGGATCTCGTCCTGGAAGTCCTGTGTGCAAGCACCTTTGATAAGGAGAGAGCACTGAGTGTTGTAAATATTTATGGTAAATTTTGGGCGTGCTGTTCGGGTGCCATTTTTGCGTAGACTATGTACCTTAATTGTAATTTGTGGCAAGTTACCAGCCACGTCAACCGATTTTCCACAATACAAGCAATCCTGAAATTTTTTGATAATTCTTGATCAAGGGCCAATTTCTCAAGCTCAGCCTTTAAGAGCTCAAAGCAGCCAGCACTGCACTCAATTTTCAGCTGTCTACCTCCATCTTTTGGAATAATGTTCATGAAAGGGCGGTCACAGTGCTTCCTCTTTTTTATCAGATTTTTGTGGTGGTTAAGTTCGTAGTCTTTAGATTTTATGATAGCACCTCCGCTTGATTTGTTTACAGGGTTGTGAGCGGGAGATTGAAGTGGTTGCTGGATGTAGCTGAGGATAACGTTACTATTGTTGGAGGCCATTTTTACCTTGTTAAGCTGATGGGGCTGTGGCTGAGATGCTCAATGTCCCTCTCGGGGTTGCAGGTTGCCTGGCAGCCTTTAGGCTTAGTCGATCAGCGATGGAGGGAGAGTTAGCAAGGGCTTCAAGTAGTCTGTGTTGCTCAATGTCCCTCTCGGGGTTGCGGGTTGCCTGGCAGCCTGTAGGCTTGGACTATAAGTGGGGAGATTTGTATGGGCTTCAGGAAGTCTATGAAGGGATAACAGGGTAGGATTTTCAGAAGTTATAATGATGATGACGATTCTGTTGAGCCTGCATCAGCAATGTACCTTGCTTGACAGCTTTCTGGATTGCTGTTCGGGAAGGACTCTGTTTGATGTAGCGGCCGGAGGTAGCTAGGGGCCAATTGTCGCAGGTAAAGGGTATTGCATAAAAAGCGTAACTCAAGAGGGAGCTAACTCAATGCTGGGCATGAATTTGTGGAAGTGTCAATAAAAGATTTAACTTAATAAAAGAGTCCACACAAACATTCATGATACACAGATAAAAGCAAATGGTTAATAAAATGGGAGCTACATGTAACTCATTGCTGGGCATGAAAATGAGGGAATGTCAATAAAAATTCAACTACATAAAAGAGTCCACACAAACGTTCATATTACGCAAATAAAGTCAAATGGTTAATAAAATGGGAGTTAACACATTGCTGGGCATGAAAATGGGGAAATGTCAATAAAAATTCAACTACATAAAAGAGACCACACAAACGTTCATAATACGCAAGTAAAGGAAAAATGGTTAAAGAAATGTCATATATCTCGCTTTTCTTCTAAAAGGTTCGTATGCTTGTTCAGTTCATGCGACTTACACATATGATAAAAAGATAAAAATTTACAATGGTAAAAGAAAACGTGAAATGTGGGCATATGGCGGACGCGCGGGAGAAGCAGAGAGGAAAGCCAGCTCTTTTCTGAATTTCAACACTATCTAGGTAGCGCAGTTCATGGGAATGAAATAAACTGTTATTTGAGAAGTCCTAGATGGCCCTTGTGGGCAGCCCGAAGGCTTAAGCGCTAGAATGTCGAATTAAAAAATCATAAAACAAGATGGCGGACGCGAGGCGTGCAACAAAAAATACCAGTCCTTCAGAATAGGAGGTTTTTGTGTGACGTCACAAGAGGGGTTTTCCGTTACTAAAAATAGATTGGCCGTCAACTTCTCGATCGCGGCCTATTATATTGTATCAGAGTAAAGGTCGTCGGAAGACTTAATACTTACAATTTCACAAAACAAAACTATAAATACCCGTATTCTTTTTTAAGTAAGACTTTAATAAATGATATTTCAAAAATTATAAAACATATAATAATTTGAATATTATTATAAGTGGTGTGGATGCGATAGTGTTATTTTTCATCAGAGATTGAAATTAAGTGTAAGGGGTGTATTGAATCAGTCATAAAACAAAGCTCTTAAGTAGCTCAATTAATTTCAATTTTGAAATGCAGTTTTAATTTTCTTTTACATTGAATGATTTTCGTTTCGTTTACATTGAATGAAAAAATTCATAATTTAAGCATTCCAATTGAAAAAACACCTGCATATTTTGCAAATTGAACTGTCTTTGCATGTACATGTATATTGAAAACCCTTCTCTAGTGATTATGAGCGATACAAATCTAGCATTTTATGATACCATAAATCTACACATTTAATTTATTTTCCGCAAGTATTTTATATCCGTATATAATGACCAAACGCGATTGCTTGTTTTCATGATGATGTTTCGAACACTGCTGCAGTAACGCACGATCTTTACACATTATAGCAGAGTTTACATTTGCAGGTACCCGTTAAATACGTTAATTGTGTAGCAATAAATTTGTAAAATATTTTAAATGTATAATTATTAAACACTTTATTGTTATGTTTAAACTGGCTAATATATATAGTTAATAGTTCCTAGCTGTTAATCCATTTCGGACAAATGTCTATTTTTTTTAAATATGTTCAAATATTTTATTAAAGCAACTGTTAAGTTTTTGACTTAATATGCTAAGAGATGACATGGAGGTATCATAAATTGTGTTTAATGACCAGACACATGTGGTTTATGCAGAGACCCCATACAGAGTCATACAAGTATAGGTCCCTGAGTTTATTACACTGTTTTCTTAGTAATTGTCTGGACAGTATCCGATCATATCGAGATAATCGGTTTGTGATAAACAAAGGGGCAATTAAACACTGGGTAAAAAATGCTGAAACAAAGAGTGTCAAAACTGGTGTGAACAATTAAATAAAGGCATTTTCATTTATCAAGATGATTTATTTAATCTGTAACAAGGTAAGTTTTTACAGACAAATAGGTTCAAATCAGTTTCTATATGTTGATTACATAAATTCAATCAATTTTTTGTTTGTTTTCGTCCTTATTTGGGTTCGTTCATTGGATTCAATTTAATCTGAAATAATTTCAAGTTCTGAGTTTTTTTTGTTCTTCAAAAGGGTCGCGAATATGATTGTAACCTTATCACGATGCGGTTCATCACATGCAAACAATAGCAGAATGGCCGCAGTTTTGACGGCCAAAATTTCAGCATGCGCAAACGTGACGTCATTATCGGAATCCCCAAAACCTCCTTTAACACAGTTCTTTTTCCTCCTCCGTCACTCCTGGTAGTTGCAGACTCATATACGCGTGTCCAGAATTGATTATAAGTATGAATTTAAGCTATAAAAGCAGTTAAATTGACTGCGAGATCTTATTATTTTTCAATTTTTCTCTCTCCGTCTGAAACACGTCCGCCCTGTTCGCTGCCTCGATCTCATTATTATTTGTGACCGGATCGACTTTCTCCCGATTTGTTTAGTGGTTTATAACCCGTACTTATTATTTTAACTTGATATTTTTGTGAGTGTGGTCACGTGATCAAATCGGAGGGAATAGCTGGCAGCCATTTGTCTGTTATCTAAAAAAACGATTTCAAGTTCACTCTAGTGGTCAGTATTGGTTCTTGTGTTTGTATTTTATTGTATGTAATTTAAAACGGTTGCAATGCATTGTTTTCTTTGTATTTCGTTTGAACCATAGACGAGTTAACGCGTGACGTCACACGCACCTGCAAAGTTAAGACTCCGCCCACTGGTTGGCAAAAAGAGGTGGAATTCATATAAGCGCATATAGAGAAGGTTGACATTATCATCGTTTTTATTGATAATCATGAACAGCATCAAATATAGTTTTACTATTTATGTCTGAATAAAACATAAGCATGCGTAGAAATTCATTTTTGGAACGATTATATTGTTGTTATTATTTGTTTTTACTAAAAACGAGCTCTGGAGTGGAACGTACACTATCTACGAGCTCGGTATGTGGTTACCACAAAAATCTCTACTAACCGCATTTTCACGTCCATTTTAGATACAAAATTTCATAAATGGAAATTCTTTTAGAATAAATTAAATTTAATGAAAGAACACAAATAAGGATGGAAACAAACAACAAATAGATCGCTTTTTGTTCGCAACATATAGTAACTGATTTTAATCTTAATATATCTGTTCAAACTTACCTTGTTACACAACAAATAAATTCATAAATCAATTGTTTTATTTAATTGTGCACACCAATTTCGACACTTGTTTCAGCATTTCTAACCTGGTGTTTAATTGCACCGTTGTTCGTCACAAGCATATTATCTCGTTATGATCGGAGACTGCCCAGCCAATTACACAGAAAACATGCCGGTGTCATAAACATAGGGACCTATACTTTAATTGGGTCCCTGCATAGACCACATGTGGCAGACTTTATGATACCTCCATGTCATCTCTTGACATATTGAGCAGTCATATTGAGCAAGCCAAATATTAAAGCCAAAATACGTAACATTTGCTTTAATAAATAATTTAACATATTAAAAAAAAGAAGATATTTGTCCGAAACGGATTAACAGGAACATGTGTATTTATATGTTAGCCAGTTTAATCATAATAATACAGTGCTTTATAACTTTAAATTTAAAATATTGTTCAATATTACTGCTACACAATTGATGTATTTACCGCGGGTACCGGCAAATGTAAACTCGTCAATTTAGTGTAAAGATTATACGTTCTTGCATTGCACGTAACACCATCATGAAACCAAGCAATCACAATGGATAAACAATTTTTGCGTAAAATAAATTAAATTAATATATATATCTATCATAAAATGCTAGATTGTTAAATGTATCACTCCTTAGTACTTGTTAAGAGATTTCAATATACATGCAAAGACAGTTCAATTTGCACAAGATGCAGGTTTTATTTTCATTTGTATATTAAAATTTATTAATATTGTAATTCAATGGAAACGAAACGAAAATTCATTCTATGGAAAAGAAAATTACCACAACATTTAACGATTGTTAATGTATTCCGTTTTTTATGGCTTTGTTTTATAATTGATTAAATGCGCCTCTTATAATACACTTTCGGTCGCTGATGAGCAATAACAATATCCACACCGTTTATAGTTATAATCAAATTAATATATGTATTATAAGTTTTGAAATATCATTTTTTAAAGTCTTACTATAAAAAAGAATACGGCTAATTTATTGTTTTGTTGTGTGGTATTGTCAGTATTTAGTCTTCCGACCACGTTTACTCTGATGCTAATAACTAATTTGTATTTTTATAAAGAGGAAATTATATATATGATGATACATTTATTAGTACTAAATATGATATATTTGCACTATTGTTTAAGAGTTGTAATGTTTATTTCGGATTTTTTATCGTTTAATTGACTAAACAAAAGCCCTTTATACATGTTTTACGTGACTCTAACCAGTGTTTTTGCCAACCAGTCAGTGCGCATGCGCGGAAAATCCCGAATGTAAACAATAACAATTAACTCGTCTATAGGTAAGGCGCTCGATGTCAATAACAATTTTTTTTTTAATTTATTGATTGTTTTAGTTATAATGCATACACATCTTCTACTTCTACTCGATATTTCCTACAGTCAATTACTGACTATGACAGGAAGGCGTCTGTCGGGGGACAGAGAATGTTAAAAGTCACGTGTTAAAAATATATATAGGCCAGTTCATTGTTAGATGTTTTGATTCCCGATTTTCGCGCATGCGCAATGCACTGGTAGTAAAAAAGCATTTTTGCTTACATTTAGTCAGCGAACGCAAAGCATATGGATAACAAGACTTGTTTAGTCAATACATCGAAAAGAAACTAAAAAAACAACACCTAAATAATATTTAAAAAATATAATGTTCAGTGCCAAAAGAATGCATTAACACATTTATTTGCATTTTAAAAGAACGCGTCATTAGCATAAAAGTAATTAAGATTGTCTGAAGATTGAACGACAGACAATTCGACGCAACAAAAAGCTCTATGCATTAGCCGTATAATTATTTGCAGAAAAGCTTCAATAAAAATAATGATACAACTAATTATAAAATTATAATTATCAATTGCATGCGTAAACTAGAATAATAAAAAATTAGTGATAGCTAGAATGTGTCAGTGTTTCATTGAAAATAAACGTACTACAAAGCCCTATTAAAAGCGAAGTTCATGACGGTATTTACATGTAATTTTAATTTGGATGGGTGTTGTTCAGAGAATGACTTGAGGAATATTAACATTTAACCGAAAAACACAACCTCACATGATGCAAATTGAACTGTGTATTCATGTATTTTGTAAACTCGTTACTAGTGATCGAGTATGAATGACAACTATCTAACATTTAACACACACGCACAAACACACACACACAACATAATATATATACATATATAATATAATATATACACATTGTTTCATTATTATTTACCCCCATTGATGTCAAACGTAATTTCTTGTTTTTATGATGTATTTTGTGCATTGCCGTAACATTACATCTTCATACTGAATGACGTATTTATAATTAACCGATGCCCGTTAAATATGTTAAATATTTTTTATTTACATTTTATAATTCATAAATACTTTATTTTTTTATAACTAAAACGGGCCTTTTTCTTTACCGTGTTCAATTTCTGATAATCTATAGACTTCAAATTTGTACCATAATTATGTAACATATCTAATTTAAGCAACTGTTAAGTATGTCGGTGGTAAATTTATACAACCAAATGCCTAGTTACTTAATACTACCAGAATGAAGACATGGTGGCATCATCAATTGCGTTTAATGACCAGACTGTCATCTGCCACCTAGTGTGATTTATGACACCATGTTGTTAGTTAGGTCTGGACAATATCTGATCAAAACGAGATAATCGGATTAGGCAGAACAAAGGGGCAACAAAACACCGGTATACAAAGGCTTAAACGATTTTAAGATTGATGCAAATAATCAAATGAAAACTATTGCGTTTAATTTAATTAAATGTTTATTTAATGTGTCAACATGTTAGTTTTCCCGGACCAGGGTAAAGGTCCCTTCCCAGACATTATGGTTAATTTGTAAATGTTTTTTATTTGGATTTGATCTATTTATTCATTGTGTTCAATCTTATTTGTTTCAGTAACGTAGAACAACTTGTTGGCATGTTGAAAAATAAAATCTAAATATAATCGTTTAAATTTAACCGATCACGCTCTATTTCTCCCCATTGATTGTATCTTTCTTTTGACTACCAATATAGCCCGGATGTAAACACGCAGGTGCGCGTGACGTCACGTGTGAACTGGTCTATACAGTTAAGTCCGGTAATCTTGCGCGTCCGGTAATCTTGCACACTTTGCATTTGCGAATCTTGCAGATGACAAATGGTTTTCTTTAGTGATGCAAGATGGAATTTTGCATTTTTAATAATTAACGGATTTGAAAGGTACGTATTTCATGCAAAATAAAATTCTATCATTACATTTAAACACCGGTTGCATCATCCCTATACATCGTAAACACTGGCCCACTTACGAAAAATTCGAAATGAATCACAAATTCCCTGCAGTATTTAGCGTTTTCATACTTTAAATTAAGAATTCATAAACTACGTTAGCGTTACCGATCGCCAAAATCGCCATTGGCGATTACAATTCCTGGCTGGCGATTAAAATTAAGATTTTCATGAAATTGGCGATTGAAAAAAAAGACCCTATGCTTTACAAATGCACACTCTAAATGCCTGTTTTCAGACCGTATAAAACGCCAGAAACATCGCCAAGATTACACAATCATTACCCTTACCGGAAAGACCCCAGGGGATAATGACGACGGCCTAGGTCGATAATCCACATGGCTAATGTCTTAAGTGGACATGCTTTACACTGCGACAAGACTTTTCGAGAATTTGGGTTACTTGGAGATTTACATGATAATCACTGAAGCGTGCCGTGTAATGGCCTATGCTCTAGATGTTACGATTCAACGTCATCGAATCGACCAGTACGGAATTGTCATTTAATCAGATGGGCAGAGTTATGGCATTGACCACTTAAAACTAATTTCCAAAGAAACAACGATTTTGATTGGCTAAAAAAGTAGATATGAGTAACTTCCCTTTACGGTAGCTATGCGACATGAAAGACCGATTTCTAAAGCGAGTTGCAGATTCTGGGATAAATGGATGCTGTGAACGAAAATGGAAAGTCAAAGCAACAGAAATTAACACAATTCTTTAGAAAAGAAAGCAGACAGAATAATGTAAGCTCAGGAAATGACCAAATGTTAGGTTCGCGATCCGACGACGTCTAAAATAGTGCAGACGTGAATGCAGAATCGGAAACATCTACCTGTCAAGTCTCACGGTTTCGCCGTGAGTCTCACGGTTTTTGACATGGAATGACGGTCTCATGCTGACTAAGTTATTCTCACGCATTTCTTCAAAAACAAAAAAAAAATGAAAAAAAGTATTGTTTGGATTTCATAAAATGTTGTATAATTACTACCGAGACAGGAGGGCTGTTTAAGTGGTTTCTAACCTAAATACCACATGTACCGAAAACTGTTTTACGGTGGTAATGTATCATTATCACTACGCCACCGGTGTCTGTGTAAACAAAAAAATCTCCTGCAAAATGTCAGCAAGTGGCTCACCAGCGAAGAAAATTTTTCAAGCAAAAAAAAGGGCTAATTTCAGACAAAAATAGTCTTAATTTTGCTCAGGAAATTTTCAGGTGGGGCATGCCCCCGGACCCCCCTAGGTTTGGCGACTAAGTTTTTTTTCCTTAGCGCCAACCTAGATAAATCCAACGTGTAATTTAGCATTCCATTGCACAATGTCTGATCAGTTATGGTATTTTTGGCCATGAAAATATATTGCATCAGACCGAGATATTCAATTATTTCCCGTAGTCATTTTTTCCCGCCATTCTGTCAAACCAATTTGGTATGATCTCCGCATGCGCAATGGCCTAGTTTTGATATTTTCTGTTAACTATGGAAGCATGATCGAGATAAAATCAAACCCGTTATGCATAAACATTTGATTCACGCATACCCGTATTTTTGTATTAATTGTACACTATTACTAGTGACTATATTATTTGTTGATTTTTAGTGAACAAACACTGCACTAGAAATCCACATTTAATTTCAATGGTTTGACAAACTGATTTCAAAAAATATTTTTCTGGAATGTTTTTTGTCAATAATTGGACACCATAATTATGTCTAAAATTTTGCCTAAACGAGGTCATTACAGAAAGTGCGCAAGATTACCGGACACTGTGATAGTTTGAAAAGGAGGTGAGTCATGTTTGTTTAGAAATCTAATCGGACAGTTCTTCACTGAATTAATCAGATATTTTTGTGTTAATAAGCACATGAATTTATTATTTCCATAATAAATTTAGATACTATTTTGTCAATTTATAAAAGAACATGTTTTTAAACCAATTGACCCTTAACTGTGTAAGATTACGGGACAGCATCGTACAGTATGTACATGGAAGTGATGTTAATTGACATACAAAATAAAATGGTGACGAACAATGTAAAGTTATTACATTGACTACTGATAAAAGTATAAAAACAAGATACTTATATTTATTTTGGGACAGGGGCCAGGCCTGCAGTAAACTGACTGAGGCTGGTGCTTCTCTTAACGTTGTATGGCAGGCCATTCCAATACCTGATTGTCCTTGGGGAAAAAAGAATTTTGATGATAAGTTGTTCTAGAGAAGGGTACCAAGAAGTTTAAATGTCTTGTTGTTGTAAGATGTTGGTGGTCTACATAGATTAGATGATGTTCAATTTTATAACGTAGTGTCAAGAATGAGTTTATTAACCAGGTTTTCCGAAGGAAAAAACTGGTTATTAGATTGGCGAATGCGGGCGGGCTGGCTGGCTGGCGGGCTGGCGGAATAAGCTTGTCCGAGCCATAACTATGTCGTTCATCGTCAGATTTTAAAATCATTTGGCACATTTGTTCACCATCATTGGACGGTGTGTCGCGCGAAATAATTACGTCGATATCTCCAAGGTCAAGGTCACACTTTGAGTTCAAAGGTCAAAAATGGCCATAAATGAGCTTGTCCTGGCCATAACTATGTCATTCATTGTGAGATTTTAAAATCATTTGGCACATTTGTTCACCATCATGGGACGGTGTGTCCCACGAAAGAATCACGTCAATATCTCCAATGTCAAGGTCGCCACGACTAAAAATAGATTTAAGAAAAAAAACTTACAAAGGGGGTTAATTTTTTTTGGTCATTTCAAAAGTTCAGTTTGAGTTTTCTCCCTTTATCAGATTTTTTTTTCACAATGAAAACCTGGTTTTGTGACAATTTTGTCCCTTGTTCTTCTCTGTTCTAGAGTTTGCCAGTTTAGTGTCTTTACATGTATCATATGTGAAACGCTACTGGTGTAATGGTAGTCATTTAACACATAACGGGCTGCTGATCTTTGCACTCTTTCTATTTGATATGTTAGATTTTTCTGCTAAGGATGCCAAATTGAGGAACAATATTCCGTTTGCGGTCTGAAATATGTTTTCAGTGCCTTCCCCAGGAATTTGTTCAGGCGCCCCGGGGGTGGGTTCGGGAGGGGTGTCCCCTCCCGACGTTGATTTTTTTTTAATTTAACGTGTCAATTCACGTTCTGTGGTGCGTTATAACTCAAAGAAAAACAGCGTCAAAAGACGTCATTTGGTGCACTATGACTCTTCAAAAAAATCCCCCAGTCATTTAAAAATATTTTTTTTTTTTTTGTTTAATTGTTTTAAAACTTTTCCGCACAAATAGTAAAATCCCGACTCGAACGATTCCCCAATACATCCGTTTCAACCCGACTCTATTACTGTATACTTACTATTTTTCAAGTTTCTATTTATTACCCGATAATCCCGTTTATTCCGTTTTTATCAATCTCTTTCTGGTAAATATTTACGATAAAAGCTTTCAGTTATTTCTTTAACACAAACCTTGCCATTTTTTAAGTGACTATTTATAGATTTGATGAAATATTGCCTCTGAATATGCGTCAATCCCCTGACCTGTTGTGTGCTTGTTAAAACGCTCAATACACGTCATTTGTATGCAATAGACGCGACGTTGTACATGCTGCATAATTTTCGCGCTCTTTTTAATTGAGAAAAAGATTCGACACAAAATAAATTTGCACTGCTTATTTGAAGCAAAAATATTTAACGTTGCGGTAACATTTACATTCGGGAGTGTGTTTCGGATTAAAAACGCGTTAACATCGACTTACGGTAATGGGTTTCGGATTACAAATTTAATTATTCCCATTTGAGATTTCAACAAATATTAACCGTTGCGTAATAAATTCAACGATAATTTGTTTACACACTTTACGAGTCGAATAAATGTTTTGACGGAATTATGCATAAAATTCAGGTAGCCTAAAATTCACGTTGTCCACGAGGATCACGGCCGGTTGCCATCATCAGTCTTCTAACTATCGATTATCGGACGAAACATTTACAAGTGTGCGTAATTAATTCAACGAAAATTTGTTAAAGCGCATTACGTGTCGAATAAATGTCAAAAAAACGAGGTGAATCAGTTCTATAAATGGACATGTTGAAATATACATGTTCTGGAATTAAATAAATTGTTATCACATAATTGTAACCGCTATAATAATTAATTGTTTACCACTTGCAATTAATTTCTCGTATTAATTATGAGTCATAGGTAGCACTTGTTTACAGTAAAAAGGTGTGATGATGATGCCCGAAACCGTCTTTAATGTTGTGCACTGTACTAATTACCGGTTTTATATTACTCAAATGGTACAACTATTTGCTAATCAAGCTGCGATAAACTCTTATTTCATGCCCGACGTCAATCAAAAATAATGGTCGATAGTTAACCCCGCCCCCATAAGCATTCGCGTAACCGATTGGACGATGAACTTCACAGTTTGACGACTGGAAAGTTACCAGATACATCCTTGTCAGCATTTAAATGACCGTGTAATGTTAGAATAATCGATACGCGCGTCATGCTATTCTCTTATCAGTGGATTATCCATTACCCCATGTGGTGTTTACAGGGTTTTTTTTGGCCCGATTTTATAGCCGAAATTCGGCTATGTTCCCAATCCCAAAAAGTATACTTTTTTCCCAAAATGTGGAAAAATTTTCCCAATTTCCCAAAAAAAAAAAAAAAAAAAAAAAAAAAAATTTCTTTTTTGGAAAGAAGTCTTATGTGTATTTTATCTCAATTTTAATTCAATTACATCTAATAAAGTATTATATGATTTTTTCTCTTAATTTGAATGATTATAAAGAGTTAAATCAAATTTAGTATTTCCCTAATCAGTGGACTTTTCGTGTGGAAAAAAAGGCTAATGAATTTATTTTCCCAATTTCATGCAAATACCGATAAAATTCCCAATTCCAAAGCCATGGGCTATCTTCCCAAAAAGTGGAGAAAAAACCCTGTTTTGAGTGGTGAAAGGTCAAGGTCATCCTTCAAGGTCAGAGGTCAGATATATGTGGCCCAAATCGCTTATTTTATGAATACTTTTGCAATATTGAAGATAGCAACTTGATATTTGGCATGCATGTGTATCTCATGGAGCTGCACATTTTGAGTGGTGAAAGGTCAAGATCAAGGTCATCCTTCACAAGGTCAAGGTCATCTTACAATGTCAAACATCATATAGGGGGACATTGGTGTTTCACAAACACATCTTGTTTAAAGTCTTACTTTACAAAAGAATACGGCTAATTTATTGTTTTGTTGTGTGGTATTGTCAGTATTTAGTCTTCCGACCACGTTTACTCTCATGCTAATAAGTAATTTGTATTTTATAAAGAGGAAATTATATATATGAATATACATTTATTGGTACAAAATATGATATATTTGCACTATTGTTTAAGAGTTGTAGTGTTTATTTCGGATTTTTTATCGTTTAATTGACTAAACAAAAGCCCTTTATACATGTTTTACGTGACTGTAACTAGTGTTTCTGCCAACCAGTCAGTGCGCATGCGCGGAAAATCCCAAATGTAAACAATAACAATTAACTCGTCTATAAATAAAAATCTTCCAACAAAACGTCTTCTTAAAAAAAGGATAGTTCGACTATGTATGTATAGATATTGACAAGGTAAATCACTCGCTACTTTCTAAAGCAACGGAAGTGCGTCATTAATAATTAAATCGCTGTCATCCCGCTCCCTTATTGATATGCGGGCGCAGGCCGGGAACCTCGCTCTTTATACATAATAACAGCCACTTAACACTGTGGGCGCCAGATTTGATTTTTGACGTGCTGATTTTTTTCTGGAAATCACCATGGCAGACGAATTGGTAAGGAATGATTCATGTGTATGCAATTTACAATATCTTTTGTTGATTGCCCCATTAATTGTGAGAAACAATAGTTACAAGGATTTATCACATATCCTATGGATGTTTCTGTTGAAACTGAAAGTAGATAGAGAAAGAGCGAGGTTCCCGGCCTGCTCGCGCATTTCAATAAGCGAGCGGGGTGACAGCGATTTAATAACGCATAATGACGCACTTCCGTTGCTTTAGAAAATGACAAGTGATTTACCTTGTCAATATCTATGTACCAGGGTTGGCATATTGACCGGTCAATTGAGTATTGACCAGGCCGGTAGTCAATACCAGGTTAAAACAGGTCAATACTGGTCGATTTAAAATTATAGCATTTAAACATCACAAAGGAAGACTTTAAGCTACATGTATTCTATATTAAATCAATAATTATTCTGTAATTGATAAACTTTTTTAAGTTATTAATTGTAAAAAAAAATCTTTAAAGTTGTGAAAAAATAACTTACTTATTATTATGGAAACGGCCTCAAATACATAAGGTTTATAAAGGCAATATCTTTATCTCAGTGTATCACATCTGTAACTAAAGTATTATTACTATTGTAGTTACCAAAGTATTTCACTGATCTACATTGTATTGATGTATCTATTTGATAAGCAGATGGACAAACAGACCTCATGTGTTTTCTAGTGTCATAAATCTGGCCCCTAAGCCTAAATTGGTAATAAAATGCATGCTGTGTTATTTCTCTGAGTTTGACAATGAAGCAAATCTGCCCTTAGGCTACAGTACACTCCACGCGTTTTCCTCAAAAAACGCGCTAACGCCGCGTTTTTTTCCTGCTAGCGAGTGTAAACGCGGAGTTTGTTAGCGAGGTAAAACGCGGCGTTCCGCCGAGTTCGCTATACCCGCGGCGTGTATTACTTTTGCCTAGTCGGTAAATGCAGACAATTTCCGTTCTTATCAGCGACCGCTGCGCAACACCGCGTTAGCAGTGTGCTACTGGGCATGCCAAAAAAATGAAAAACATTGTCATTAAAAATTGTTTAAATACTGTGGCTTATAAAAATAGAGATAATTGTATAAACAATTCATACATGTTTTTATTCACAGGTACGTCGATAATATGAATGAATATACGACAGGTAAAGCGTTTTGACCAATTAATATTTAATTCATAACACTTATAACACCAGAATAAATGTTCCGTTTAATTTCCAAATGAGAATAATTGTTTGTAATCCGAAACACGCTTCCGATTTTTTATGTTAACACGACGTTTACAAATGCTTCCAATATACAGTCATCATATATATTTCCCGACAAAAGCGCGCGAAAATATGATGCAATGTACAAGTTCAAGGTTTATGCGTGAAAAGCGTGTAAAGCGTGTGTGTATTGATTTTTTGATACAAACTTTGTAGTGCAGAGAACACTGAATTCTGTTGATTTCGGTTAACAGTTTCTTTGGTATTTTTTAACACAATTATATCTCGAATAATTTATATTTCCTCCAAATTAATTTCAATTCACATATCTTTATCGTTACGGTATTTTAGTATAGTAATTATTGAAACAGTTATTGTATTGTATACTGATTAAAGAGAACATCTGGACGGAACTGGATAAAGTGTTTGGCGTTATGTGTTGTTTAAACAAAATGGATTAACATGTGTAAATGTCACTCTGCCGATTTGGTCCATAATTACTGGTAAACATTGTTTTGAATGTCGACGCAACTAGAATACAACTGTGAATATTTATGGCAACATCAACTCAATAGTTACCACCTTCTTTTAACAATCAATGGAATAACCTACCTACAAAGATAAAATAAATGCATTAGTGAGCAGAGAATTGACTTTGTTCCGACAATTAAAACCATTCCTTTTTTTTATGCATTGTTGAACGTGTTTACTAGAGTAAGTTATGCGTTCAGACAGGAAGCGGCTTTCCTTTTCACACATATTTCCGAGACTTTTAATAGGGTCCTCGGTCATTTGTTTACATGTTCAGTATATAAAAAACACCTGCGTACATGAAAACTTTGAATTAAATTATCAAAATAAAAACAATGTTGCAAACTGTGATTATATTAATTGGTAAGTATGAGTTTAAAGACGACGATTTGTTTGTCATAAATCAACGAGTTTTCTATACAACTACTTCTACAACCACGTGGGGATCGATCTATCTTGGTTGTTATTTAATGGTATATTATATATACATATAAATAAATATATATATATACTTGTAATAAATGTAATTTTATGTGAAAATCAGGAAGTCAAACAAAGTTAAATTGATCGTAATCTCGTTAAAAACGGAGTTTCGCCGCGTTGCCAACGCAGAGGGCCGCCGCCTCGGCTTATCAATTTTGCCGATCGTTCAACGCGGTGTCCAAAATCATGCAAACGCTGCGTATCGCGAAATTTCCTTAATCTCCACGGCGTTACTGCACGCGGCGTATGGAGGGAAATTGGGGAAAATGCGTGGAGTGTACTGTATTTCATATCACTCAAACAAAAGGAGATATAACTTGCTTTTAATTTAATAGTAACATCTAACTTGTCTCTTTTCTGTATTAAGAAGTTTTTTTCTCCTTTCATATTTATAAGTTCAATTGGTCTTCAAATGAATAAGCAATCAAAGTTCTTGATTGTGCCAAAAAATATGTTTTTACAATTGTGGGTGTACTCAAGACTCTTCAATTATTTAGTTATTTTAATAATTATTTCTTTTTTTTTATATCGATGGAAAATAAAATATTGTTTCACTATTTTGTTTAAAAAGAATTCAAAGAAATCTAGGCAAGAATACATGACAGGTACATGTAAGGGTCGTGTCAAAAAGGTGCCATTTAAAGCCCTATTATCAGTTTTTGGTGCCCCAACCTATTTAAATCTCAAAAACATTGAATATACTTTTGATAGTGCACATCAATATTGTCATATTGTCATTCTTGTTGAATCAAGCACAGTATTATCTGAACATTCATTATAAAAAAAAAATTAAAGTTCAATCGACCAGAAAAATCCAATTGGCCAACTGCAACTTTGACTAATTTGCAAAATTTTGAGAGATTGGCCAACAAATTGCATGAACATCATTTATAAAATAGTGGGCATTAATAGCTAAAGACATTATTGGCAACATGTCTGTTTAATTTGTATTATCAATCTTGTTTAATTAAGCTTGGGATATTAATCAAAATTGGGGGTAAAGTTCAATCAACCAGTATTGACCAGTAATGACCACTTCAAGAGTATTGAACGGGGCGGTTTTAACCGGTAAAAACCACTAGTTAAAACCTGGGGCGGTCGATTGGTGCCAATCCAGCTATGTACATAGTCGAACTATCTTTTTTTTTAAGAAGACGTTTTGTCAGAAGATTTTTATTAATTTAGTATGTGTATGCATTCAGTGTTTTTTTTCACTTATAGGGGAATGGTGGCGGCGCCCGTCCAAAGGGGAAAAACGCGTCGTTTTTTAGGAAAAGGGGAAAATTACAAATTCAGTCTTTTTTATGTAATGATATTTATCATATGAATACACATGCACAGTCCAACCCCTCTTAAGCAGCCAGTCAAGGGAAACGGCCGAATTGGCTGCTTAAGCGAGGTGGCCTCTTAAGAGGGGGTTGGGTCATAGGGAGTCTGGAGTTGATGAGTGCATGGCCAACTGTTCAATTTTGGTATAAACAAAATGGTAATTATGTGTACATATACTAAACAATGTAGACTTAAAATAATTGTACTAGTATTTCTTTCTTTCTAAAATCAGCTATAAAACAAAATGTTCATTCAAAAAAATAATATTCATCTTTCTAATCATCATCAATATCATCATCAGAATCAAGTGAATGAAAAAGAATCATTCTCATTATTCATTGGTTACACAATGCGCGTTGTATGGTCCCAATGCACTTAAGATTGGAACAGTTGTGAATCAGTTATGCGTGAATAACTCCCGTGTCACTATCAATCGATAATTTAATTGGTTTATTGCAGTTTTATGGCTTTGTAATACCTACCGCGCGAATTGGTCCCGACAGTGATCTCCTCCAGTTACTTTAGAGACTGATTATAGCAACCCGGTGTAATCCTCCTGGCAATCGTGCTTTTCATGCATAAATTATAAAAAAAAAACATTTTTTCGCCGCGTAAAGGGTTTTATCAGAATTAATATATTGAAATAATTGCAAATATAAAAACAAATATAAATGCTTTGCTTAATTCCCAAATGAGAATACCGTAATAATTGCGGAAACAAAAAGATCAAACGGTCCCATATTGCTTTTAACCCGATAACCCGATAATCTGCCGCTAATTAATTGCAATTTGCAAACTGGCTGTCAAAATGTTTATTACACAACACGCTTCAGTACTAGAGAGCCTAAACCGCAGTCTGTAAGTAAGTATCGATTTTATCGCCGTTGCGTCGGTGTAATTTTGCCAATGTACATGACTGACTTACTCGCGCGAGACCACTCATATGGGGGAAATTTAACATTTGGGATGCAAAATAGCTGGACGCTGGCCGGAGAAACGGGGTTACCGCTTAAGAGGGGTGCATTATAGAGTGTTTATCGACAGTCGTGGCACACACCGGCCGCCTACACGGGGCAACCGGCGATGAGGGGTGACCGGAAGTAGGGGTTGAACTGTATGTATGAATGCAATATTCACAGCTGAATGTCTCTGTCCTTTTTCTTAAATACATATCAATGATTGTTTCAACATTAGTTTCAGACAGTTCAGCCGTCATGCACAGTCTCAGTTTTCCTAGCCAATTTCAGTCTAATTGGAATTTTTTTAATCGATAAAATGGCAAATTTGAGCATTTTTTATCAATAAAATGGAGCAAATTGGAATGTTTTTATCAACAAATGTTGACACAATATAGATACATCAGGCCTTTCCCTGGCCATTTTGGGAAAAAATGAGATTCACAGTGTTCTCCGTAAAAAACGGAGTAGCCAGCGATAGTAACAGAGTAGCCGGCGATAATGCACACGGCATGCCGGGTTCACAAGCCGCGAAGCGGCGAGCGGGGTAGGTTCGGGAAGGGTATCCCCTCCGTTCAGGGGGGTATGGGGAAAAAATGAATTAATGGAGTGAAATGCCGATCTGGCGCATTTTAGGGTGTTTTTTTTATGAAAGTAATAAAGCATTTGTCATAGAAAATGAAATATTTATTTGAAATCTCTAAAATTTAAAAAATGCATTTTAATTGCAACTTTTTTTATTTCAACGATCTGAATCAGAGTTAGAGTCAGAGTCATGCGCTAGGTCAAGGGCTTGGTGTGCACGCTTATATTCAAATTCATAACTATTCTTTATACAAAGGCGTGTACAATTATCCATTGCTAATACACAGTATTAATTTGAAAAAAAAAGCGCGTTATATATCAAACGTGTCCGACACAAGTATCTCATACAATCATCTTTATAAATATGACCGATTTTGTACTGGTATAAACAAAGCAACTCCACGTAGCAGCCGTTAATGAATGCAGAAGAACATTACAAAGTCTACCGATTACATGCAAGGTGCTGAGTTATAAATGATTTCTGCTGAGTTATAAATGATTTCTCACATCAACTAATAAGTTTTGATCGTATATACAGTACAGGCAACGTGTACTTTGACAAAAACGCGTGTCTGCGGTGTCCAATTTTCCCGATGGGTGACATTTCGCGGGGGGCGGACACGCTACTGACCGCGGTGTTCGGCGAACACCCAAAATCGCCGCGATTGCACGCTATCATTAACTGTAACACCCGTGATCACCGCAATGCCGCGCGGCCATTGATACATGTAATACCTGTCTGCGAACATAATAAACTACATGTATGTGCAAATGTATGCGTACTTAAAGTGATATTATGGGCAACTAACAGTATTTGCAATATACAATGTAGGTGTGTATCGTAACCGTTGTTTGTTTTTCGTGTTTTCGCTCGATATACACTTGTATTTGTTAATGCAGCATCAACATAATTAAACAATATCCCGAAAAGAAAAATAATCCATTTGAATATCAACCGTACTTTCGTTTTGACAACTTACGACAGAAATGAATCGATGTACGATGCGAGTCTAAATGTAGTTTTCATGCAGATTCTTTCATACCACACAATGACACAATTTGGTTTTACGGATCATTTCAGGTTAGAGGGATGGGTGAGTCATGTAACATATCGAAAATAATATAATTTTTTTATAAACAACCGGTAACAAGATGAGTTGTAGATAATTTCAGATACCACATTCATTATAACTTATTGTTTTCACCCGTTTCTTTTCAGCTCAATTCAACAGTAACAAAATGCCCATCACTTTAAATTATCTACAACTCGTCTTGCTTCCAGTGGTTAATAAAAAAATATAATATTCGATATTTTTCATGACAGTTCAGTCCTCTAAGCCGAAATGATCCGTAAAACAAATTTGTGTCTTTGTGTCGTATGAATGAATCTGCACTAAAATGAAATTTAGGTTTACATCGTACCCCTAATCATAACGAAAGTACAATTGATATTCAAATGATTTTTTTATTTTTCCGGGATATCGTTTTAGAATGTTGATGATGCATTCATAGATATAAGTTTATGTAAAGTGACAACACCAAAAAATAACCGACGGTTGCGATAGACACCTATAAACATTGCATATATTGTTAGATGCGCATAATATTACGTTAAATACTTAAAATATCCTTCGACCAGCATGTACATAAAAATAGACTATATTTACTTGTATTCATTATCGCTTAAAGCGGGTATATACGATTTTTTATATGTGTTTAATTGTAATACATTGATAAAATATGTTACAATAACACAAAATAGGCAAGAAAAATTACACATTAAAGCCGAATTTCATAAAATGCAGCAAAGACAAATTAGCGCCCCGAGTCGATTGTGACGTACATATTTTCCTACAATAACCGAAGCATTCGTCTTTGCATTAGGATCGGAGTTAGTGTTCGTGTGTCGTATGAATAGATATCGTTGCAGGAATTTAAATAAACCGTTAAACTAAGTTTAGATTCACATCGTACATGTATGGTTTACATGCTAGCGAATTCGGCTGTACAGCCGTTTTAAATTTCAGAATTAAATATCTGGCTTATTTCGCATTTTTCGACACGTTCTTCTTAACTTTTATTTTAATTTATATTTAAATATATATATAATAAGTTTATTACACATTTTATATAAATTCATAAATATTTGACAACAACGTATATACCCGCTTTAAATGAAAGGGATCAATAATTTACGTTTATATTTAATTATTTTTTTTTAGCGAACACGATGAACACCGCGGTAGATATAATGGGTCCGCGGTGATTCGCGGTGTCCACCTTATTGAAAACGGCCCCCGCGAATATTTGATCTGAACACCCATCGCGGGGGTCGTTTGGTAAGCGAACACCGTAAAATGAACACCGCGACGAGTGGCGTTTGTCAAAGTACACGTTGCCTGTACTGTACATGTATAATGGGTCTATTTATGGATTTTTCATTCTACCTTGAATTCGCCTACAAAAATCTGCGAGGGTTCTTTGACTTGTGTCTACTTGGCACTGTGTAAGTCTTTTTTTAGGTGAAGGCATCGTGACGTCTGCTTCTAAACAACTATTTCAAACAAACGCTTTAAATACAGCGCATTAATTGGAAAATGACCGGTCGAAGGTTAAATTAGCCAGCCGTAAACTTACTGTAGTTAGCTAAAAATACCTGTGTTCGTAAATATCCGCCCTAAACGAGCGTGCAATAAAGCGGTGAAAAACTGTTACGTAAAGATACGAACTATCGATCGTTTATCCGTGCTTGTCTCTGCGCGAAAATAATGCGCATTAGAATATTAACTTCGAGCTAGTTTGTTTAAACACAAAAGCGAAAGTATGGCGTCAAAATTTGTATAAACACAGGCGTTTTTGTGGCGTTTCGAATGTATATTTTTGAGAAAAGTAGCCGGCGCCTAGATTGTTAGTAACCGGCGAAATCGCCGGCCGCCGGTGCTTCCGGAGAACACTGGATTCATGTGAAAAGTGACAACTGATTTGGGAAAAACTAATTTAACTCTTTATGATAATTCAAAATCATTATAATATTATATTTATATACTTTGTAAGTTGTTTATGAAAAAAAATATGAGATATATGTATCATAAGACAGTTCTTTCTGAAAAAAAAATAATTTTTTTTTTGTTTTTTTAAAACTTCTGGAGGAGATTTTTTTTACAAAATAGGGGGAAAATATATACCTTTTTTTTTTAGGGGAATGGGGCCGAATATCGGCCCCGAAATTGCCATAAAAAACACTGGCATTATATTAAACAACGGGTAGCTAAACAACAAATAAATTTAAAAAAACAAAAAACATTGTCATTGACTTCCAGCGCCTATGGTACGAAAATTTTTAATGTTCAAATCACGTGATTTCGCGAATGGCAGCAAATTAATAAATTCGCGTTAAGAAAGCAACTTATACACTCAGTTGAAACTGTTATCTGTTTGCATGCTCGAATTTACAGCACCGGCAGGTTAAAAGAGGAGAGACTGAAGTGAAAGAGACAGGGACTCGATTCCATAAATTGGTAAGAATTGTAGACATTGTATCAATGTGTTGAATGATATATTTTTATGCCCCCCTTCAAAGAAGAGGGGATATATTGCTTTGCACATGTCGGTCGGTCCGTCCACCAGGAGGTTTCCGGATGATAATTCAAGAACGCTTGGGCCTAGGATCATGAAACTTGATAGGTAGATTGATCATGACTTACAGATGACCCCTATAGATTTTCAGGTCACTAAGTCAAAGGTCAAGGTCACAGTGACAAAAAACATATTCACACAATGGCTGTCACTACAACGGAGAGCCCATATGGGGGGCATGCATGTTTTACAAACAGCCCTTGTTCTGATAGCGTTTGCTGTTGTGCGACATGGTGGAATAAGTACGGTTTGCGGTAGATGTCGTAAAGCGAAAGTCGTGATAGTTAACTACATACTGTTTGCGGTAAAGGAGTAAAGGCTAAAAGAAAGTAAACACGCGGATGTGGCAGTTCAGGAAAATTATAGTAAATAAATAAAATTCGTAACGAAAGACGTATTTAAATGAGGTAGTGATTAAAATTTAATAACACTTCCGAGAGGGGAATTTTTCCAATATTTGGGGGAAAAATATATACTCTAGAGATGGGGGAATGGGGCCGAATAACGCCGAATATTTCATAAAAAAAAACCACTGCCTAGGGTCATGAAACTTCATAGATACATTGATCATGACTCTTAAATGACCCCTATTGATTTTCAGGTCACTAGGTCAAAGGTCAAGGTGACAGTGCCAAAGAACGTATTCACACTATGGCTGCCACTACAACTGACAGCCCGTATAGGGGGAAATGCATGTTTTACAAACAGCCCTTGTTTTTAAGATTTTTTGATGCTGCGTTTTCTGTAATTATTCTTACACATGTATTGTTGTCATTGTTGTACCTAAATCTTATATGCGTAGTTGAGTCATATAAACAAATGTTAAGGCCACTTGAACAGAACTGTTGTTTTATTGTTTAGTATTTTATTGTTTTATATATTTCAGATCCTGATTTGTACTGAAGGATTAGCTGCTATTTGAATTCTCGTCTGTATGTACATTTTATTTCATAATGGACTGAAAAGCATTCCTACATTATTAAATGTAGTGAACTGTGAACTATCTTATTTATGATGTCTTGTTTATTGGGATACAACACAGCCGTAGCCATCCGGGTTACAGTATTATAGACTATTTTAACAGTATTATACTTTAACTACATGTACTTTAACATGTAAAACTTCATACACTAGAGTATCAAAATTGGCGACAGGTTCATTGTCTAATGTTGTGAAACGTTGGCCTTTGGTTGAAAAGTTTTATTGTGCATCTTGTGTTTGAATTTATCCGTGTTTCAGGTTAATTTTAACTTCTAAGGTTGATAAACTTCTGGAACTAGCTTTATTGTTTTCATATTTCACAAGAAATATACTTGAACGATATGAACAAAAAGGTTTTAACATTATAAACAGTAACAAAATGGCAACAGGTTCATTGTCTTCAGTTCCAAAACGTTTGCGTATGGTTGAAGACTTTTCTTGCACATGTTGTTTAGAGCAGAATCTTACGGAATCTGCAGACATTTATTGTGAACAATGTTTAAGGTTTTATTGTAAAAAATGTGTTATCCTGCATAGTCAGTTGTTTACAAAACATATGACATGTGGAAGGGAGGATATTAAAAAATGGCCAGTTTCTAAGGCGGTGGAAGATTTTCTCAGGAAGTGTGAGGTGCATGCGGATGAATCACTGACACAGTTTTGCCATGACCACGGTCAGCTGTGCTGCTCTGCATGTGTTGGAACAATTCACAGGTATCTCACACATTTATATTCCTTTAGTTATTAATAATTATGCCCCCCTTCGAAGAAGAGGGGGTATATTGCTTTGCTCATGTCGGTCGGTCGGTCCATCCACCAGGTGGTTTCCGGATGATAACTCAAGAACGCATACGCCTAGGATCATGAAACTTCATAGGTAGATTGATCATGACTCGCTGATGACCCCTATTGATTTTGAGGTCACTAGGTCAAAGGTCAAGGTCACGGTGACCCGAAATAGTAAATTGGTTTCCGGATGATAACTTAAGAACGCATACGCCTAGGATCATGAAATTTCATGGGTAGATTGATCATGACTTGCAGATGACCCCTATTGATTTTGAGGTCACTAGGTCAAAGGTCAAGGTCACGGTGACCCGAAATAGTAAAATGGTTTCCGGATGATAACTCAAGAATGCATATGCCTAGGATCATGAAACTTCATGGGTAGATTGATCATGCTTGCAGATGACCCCTATTGATTTTGAGGTCACTAGGTCAAGGTCACGGTGACCCGAAATAGTAAAATGGTTTCCGGATGAGAACTCAAGAATGCATACGCCTAGGATCATGAAACTTCATGGGTAGATTGATCATGACTCGCAGATGACCCCAGATGACGCACTGTTTATTTGACGCTAGAATTTGTTAATGTAGCATTAGCATTAACATTCGGAAGTGTGTTGCGGATTACAAATTTAAGAAAGCTCATTTCAGAATCAAACGAAACATTAACATTGTGCGTAATTTATTCAACGATAATTTGTTAAAGCGCTCTTAGTGCCATCAGGGTTTTTTTTGGCCCGATTTTATAGCCGAAATTCGGCTATGTTCCCAATCCCAAAAAGTATACTTTTTTCCCAAAATGTGGCAAAAAATTCCCAATTTCCCAAAAAAAAAAAAAAAAAAAAAATTTTTTTTTTTTTTTTTTTTTTTTAGAAAGAAGTCTTATGCGTATTTTATCTCAATTTCAATTCAATTTCATCTAACAAAGTATTATAAGATTTTGTTCTTTTAATTTGAATGATTATAAAGAGTTATATCAAATTTAGTATTTCCCTAATCAGTGGACTTTTCATGTGGAAAAAAAGGCTAATGAATTTATTTTCCCAATTTCATGAAAATGCCGATAAAATTCCCAATTCCAAAGCCATGGGCTATCTTCCCAAAAAGTGGAAAAAAAACCCTGGCCATATCGCTTATTAAAACGTGAAAATAATTAATATGAAAGTAGCATAAATCTATGTTTCTATGCTACACAAATGTACATGTAGATGTATATCTTTTCACTCAATCTGCCGCGTATGTATGCGGCGGATTTACTCTGTGAAAGTAGGCTAGGTTAAAACAGACTGCGTCAATGCGCAGATCGATGCCAAGTGCCCCAGCAATACGCCCGTGAACACTCGACACGCCCGCCGCAAACTAAATTGTGGGCCGTGGCGTAGCCGCAGATTATGTTTGTTCCGCGTTGGCTGTAATGTAGATCAAGCATCTAAAACAAATGAAACCACTTCTGTCATATTAACATAGTATAATTTAATAACTGTAAACTGTAAGCGGATGCTTAACACTACACTTCTACAGACAAATATTGTATGAAATAAATATTATTTATTACCAAAATAGTTTTTTTTAGAGTTGGTCAATGTTAATTTTGAGTAGACAGATAATACTAATAGTATTACTATACACAAATTGGTTTCATACATTAAAACAATTGTTTCACAAAGTACATAGCATAAAGGGATATGCTATATGGTTTTCAACACATGTTAATTGTTTAAGGATAATATTTTTTCGGGTCAGGTAAAAAAAGCCTTCAAAGTGCTAACTGTAAAAGTTGTATGGCCATAATTGGTATATAAGTTGCGATTGAAATTTTGCTGATGACAAGTGTTATTGTGTATTATGTTTGAATGCTTTTACAAACATATTACACTACGCGTCCCGCGATTTTTGCCTAAATCACCAACACTCGGTGGTCATTATTTATTTTGGGTTAAAAATTATCGCGATCTCGCGCGTTTCATCACGCTAGGTCGAGCATGATCACCGTGTATGCATAAATATCTCCGCGGTGATTCACCGCGATTCACCCCGTTCGCGGTCAACGCAGTGAAGAACGATTTTCCTACGTTACATGTACATGTCTAATCTTCACAAAGATTATAGCAATATGGGATTATTAGCATTGTTGGCAGATATAAGAGAGTAGCCTTTTAAAAATTTCAACATGTATTTCACACCCATGTCCCCGACAGGTTATTTTTTACTTTTTAAATGCTGCGTATAAAACAAAACAGTGTTCATACCTAGCTGTATGATGCCGCAACTGGAGGAGTGATAATTGCGTTATTGGTTATGCAATTAACAGTTTGAAGCCATGGAGAACTCATAACTGATTGTCATGTAATCGTCGTATTTTCTCCGAGTCTCTCGATTCCCCGATACATACGTTTCAACTGTCTCAATCACATTCATGCAACTTCTTCCGTCTTTATCCATTGCTCGATAATCCCGCATATGCCCTATTTCCATTTTAAATGCGAATTCTGGTTAATATTGATGATAAGAGTCCTAAAGAATGTCATACACGCTGTTTTGTAACCGTTGCGATGTTTCAGTTCCTTTATTACTCAAACAATTATTGTATTGTATACTGACTACACACTTAAGTGTCATGTTCAGTTCATGATCTTCTTCAACGACCAATAAACAACTTAATTTATATTTAGATTAAATGCAACATGTACACATCATTTTCTGGGAATCAAGAAAGTGAGTTTATTTTGTGAAAATAAACCAATATCTGTTTATTGAATTTGTCAAACTTTTATATATATATATATATATATATATATATATATATATATATATATATATATTAGCAATTCTAATGAAAATAAATATCGTTATTTTAAATGTTTTAAGCAATTTAAATTTTAAAAAAGAAAAGTCTTTCTCTTTGAGCATATATGGGTAACAGCTATACAATCATTGTTTTGACAGACAACGCGTGCTTATCTTAAGTTTGTTTCTGGTAATACACCGGATATTGGATGTTTGGGGCTTGATTGGATAATAAAACAAAGATGCAGTCGGCGGTTTTCAGTAGAACTTTTGTACAAACCAACCAGGGCTCAACATTAACCTAAAAACCAACTTGCCCTGCTGGGCAAGAACTTAAAAAATCTACTTGCCCTGAACGTAAAGCCACTTGCCCAAACAGGAAATATCACATTAACTTTAAACCTCATATTTTTTAATAAAGATCAAAATGATACACCACAAAACCTTTTTTATTTTTGAACATTTAACAAAATGATTAGAGCAATTAAAGTGTAATTAAAGTCTAAATTAAATGCTCTTTGTTCTTTTTTGCACTTGCCCAGGCGGACAACTAGATTATAAAATAACTTGCCCGGACCCAACTTTTACTTGCCAGGGGCAATAGGACAACCATTAATGTTGAGCCCTGCCAACTTAATCAACAGTGCACTTGCTTATCTAACATTTAAGGATCATTCAACACGGGTCCAAGCAACTTGCATGGACCATAATACACAGTCCTATGGTTACATTTAGTAGCACACGTGGTCAGAAACTAACAAGTTCGAGTAATAAAGCAAAGAGATTATGATCTGAAAAATTGCATGGGGTCCGAAATGAAACAGAATGCCACCAAATCAAACAATTCACCGCCTAATTTTAAGTGTAACAAACTATGTTTGAAACATTTAAAATAACGATAATTCCGAATGATCACAGCTTCCATTTTCAAAAGTATAGGCTGTTCAACATTGCTCAAGAAATTGTAAAGACAAACGATTAGTAATGTTTCATTTAATGAATTTTACACGCTTCTATTTTATTAAATAGATCTAGCAGCCCAATGGCGATTGGAGAAGCGTACATCACCTGAAGCAATGTGTAAATTTAAATTTAGATGCACATGTAAGTCATTTTCTGAAAATCAGGACGAAGTGAAAGTATTAATTTTACAAATAAACCAACATTTGATTTTATTCAAATGGTCAACATTATTTATATATATGTGTCTTCTGTGTATTTGAGCAATTCTCAAGCAAATAGATATCGTTTATTTCGACGTTTAAAGCAAGTCTCGTTTCCGATATTAAACTATAAAAATTTCCTCGGTATGGTTACTGACCTACACAATCATTGACAGATGACATCCGATTGTAATTGTATGAAGTATGCAGAGAAGCTGACGAAATGTTAAAACAATCGCGTAGAAGTAAAAATATCAGGTTATTATCTGTACCTGTTTCTTTCGAAGTGAATACTCGTTGTGGCTGCGGAGAAACTTCGAGAACAAAAGAATCTGTAGCCGCGAACTTTGTTGGTTTTGCGTGAGCCGTACTGTACAATTGTTATTTCAACAAATAAAGATATTGTTTGTAAATCAGGATTTGACATTCAGCAAGTACGGTGTTTACTTACTTATATATTGGAATACATTTTCGCGATCTAATGTGATCGTCAATAGTGATGACATTAGTTAATAAGTTGAAATTTAAATCTAGTTGTCACCGCGAATCAAGGCGATTTGTGGTGTTTTCGCAATGATTCTACAGCTGATCTTTATCGCCAGATGGTCGCAGTGAAATCACCGTGAATCAACCACAGAGTGGATTCACCGCAATATGCGGCGAATCACTGCGATTTGCCATGTCGGCCCTAAAGCGGTGGTCGGTGATTTAGGCAAAAATCGCGGGGCGCGTAGTGTACGCTTATATCTTGCTTATTTTGTGAAAACTTTCAAAATATTTTTGCCCTTAACTCTAGGACCTAGGGCTACCACATTTCGTATGTAGTGAGATACAGTAGTCCTCTACAAAGTTTGCTCAAATTATGCCCCTGGGGTTAAATTTGACCTAGCCCAGGGGGTCACAAAAGTGTACATTTGCTTAAATAGGGCCTATATTTAAGTATTTGCACACGCCAAGAAAATTTTCAGCCTTTTTCAGCAGTAGAGCGATACAGGGCCATCATGGCCCTCTTGTACTTGTTTGTTAACTTGCAGAAAATGCACTTCTTGAAAAAAAAAGAATTAATTTGCCTTTCTTTTTGGAAATTTTCAGACAGCAATTTGGAATTTCGTAGTTTTTCTTCAATTGGGAAAGTTTACCTTTTATAGGTACTTTATAAAGAAGAAGAAAAATCGCTGGGTTGCATTTGATAAGACGCTTATCACAGGCTAGAATGATAATACTCGGACTATATTTAGAAATAGAGGACCCTTTTGTAAGAAGCAGGGTCATTTTGCTTTGCATCTGTTCTTTAGTCCGTTGGTCCGTAGACCAATTGTGTTCTACAATATATCTTAGGAATGCTTTGACCTACAGCCAGGCAACATGTTTTATGTTTACATAGAGAAAAATTAAGAGGTCAATCCATTTTAAAGTCAATTGGTCAAAGGTCACAGAAGATTATAACATGAAATTATAAAGATTTAGTAGTCAGTTTTAGTTCCTGTTATACCCATAATAATATTATAAGCAGATTTTCAATTATGATAAAAGTTATATAACAGTACTGCCATTATTAAATGCATTTAATCATTGAATTTTAACCCATTTAAGACAACTTCATTAATGTCAAAAAATTATGAAGAAACATGGAGTTGCACGAGTTTACCTGACAATTAAAATGTCACGGTGACTCAACTTAGAAAAATGGTATTCGGATGATAACTCAAGAATGCTTACTTCATAGGTACATTGATCATCACTGGCAGATGACCCCTATTGATTTTCAGGTAACTAGATCAAAGGTCAAGGTCACAGTGACTCGAAACAGTAAAATGGTTTCCTGATGATTACTCAAGAATAATTAGGAACATTTTGAACAAACATATGGAGTTGCACACGTTAACTAGACCATTCAAACATTTAACAATGGCGTCTTTACTTTTCCACAAATAGATCACATGACAACAACAAAAGCAAAATAATCACAAGAGGTTAAATAACAACAAATATTGGGAGATAGTAGACCAGGTTGCATGTCATATGTCGCTCATCACAGGCTAGACTGTACATACTGAGTTTGGGAATAGACATTTAATATACGTCATGCTTGTTTTTTGTGGGATGGTAGAGCATTAATGATCTTTTCTTGCATGTGTTATTACGGATAGTGTGGTCAAGGTGTACAATGATACTAAAACTGAAAACATTATAAACTACTAGAAATGTATTCTTAGTACATGGATACCTCTACAATCCAATTTGTCCCACAACTGCACAAATGTCTTTAAATTATGAACAAACATATGGAGTTGCACACGTTAACCTGACAATTACTATGTTACTGTAGAAGTATCCCTCTATTTGAGTAACGCTTCTCACAATTGAAAAAATATTATCGTTTGGTTAAAGGGATTGTCACATAACTCTTCTTATTTAAAAAAAAAACTTAAAAAAAATATCAAGGTGCATACTTTAACATGGTGGGTCAGGGCCCTCAATCTATCAAATCTGCCGCCGAATTTCGGTGGCAGTCCCACCTGAAAAGTATACTTTTTTCCCCTTTTGGGGGGAAAAATTCCCCCTAAAAAAAAAAAAAAAAAAATTTTTTTTTTTTTTTTTTTTTTTTAATAGAAAGATGTGTCTCATGATTATTATATCTCAATTCTGTTTCAATTTAATCTTTTCAAACATACTAAATTATGAAAAATGCAATGGATATAGTGCAAACATGTACAAATGAAATAATGAGAGAGTAAGTAAAAAAATCCCCCAAAAAGGGAAACGCCGCGAAAATTCCCCCTCCTAAGGGCTGCGGACCCCTTCCCCCAAAGTAGTGTGAGGGCCCTGTGGGTTATACTTTAAGAATAGTTCATCCCTCTATCAGCTGTACTCTTTGAGTTACTCACAACACAATTTTAAATGTGATTTCTTTGCTAAACAGGGGCCATAACTCTGGGTATGTTGAAAAAAGACATCAAACTATGCATGTGGGTAAAATTACACAATGATAAATATTTATGTAAAGTGTTAGTCCTCTTCTAGCATTACTGTTTATTTTACACTCTACACATATTCTAAAATGTCATTTATGTATAAATATGAGACATTACTACAATTATGATGAAAACAACAGAAACAACATATAGAGGTGAGCATTAGCTCACATGCCTGGTTACTGTACTTGTAAAGTTGCAGGGATACATGTTGAGTTATATATGACAGAAAAGTCACACAGATGGATGGAAAAGTGCAAATCTATATACCCCCATATTCAGCCCAAGAAGCGTTAATTTATTGTCCATGTATGTTTTTATTTGACACTTTATACTTGTTTGAAGCATTACATAATATCACTGACTATTCCTTGCTGGTACATGTTTATTTCAGCCAGTGCAGTAAAGTGACCCAGATTTCGGAGCTGACCAACTCGCAGCCCACTGGCCTGGAGGGGATGTCAGTGGAGCTGGAAACTGTCCTGGGGGAAATTAAAACCCTGCAGATCAGTCAGAAGGCCAGCATTCAGTCATTGCAGAAAACATACAAGGAACATAGTGCAGTTATGATAGAGCAAATGCGTGGCAATTTAAATACTTATATAGATGAATGTGATAATAGTTCTGTGGGTACATCAGGCGGAAATGAGCAATATTTAAAAGAAGAGATGTGTAGGAGTGTTCTCTCTATCGTGAATGAATTTGATAATATTACTGCGAAGGAACTTAACGAGATGAAAGATGAAGTTATAAGCATTAAAGGGTCAGTTACAAGTTCTATTCATAAATGCACCACTCTTCACAATGACTTGTCACAATTCCATGAACTTGTTCAGAAAATTGGAGATAATAAGGAGCTCTGTCTTATAGCCAGCATAAAATGTAAGCATATAATACAGCAGGCATTGACTCTGCTAGGAAAGTCAGGCAAGGCGTTTAACATCCAGCGGAAGTCTGTGCACAATGTGAGAATACCAAGTGATTCATATGAATGTAGTATTGAAGGCATTTGTGTTCTGACTGATGGGCAGGTGCTGGTCAGAGACTCGAAGAATAAGAGGATCAAGCTGCTGAACCAGCAGTACCAGGTGGTGAATCACTGGGATGTGACTGCTGGGCCATGGGACATATGTTTGATCACATCCAGTGAGGTTGCAGTGGCTGTGAATGACCATGATAGCAAGATACATGAGGTCCAGTTTATCACTGTCAACCAGGGAAAGCTTGTCTCTGGCAGGAAGTTTCAGTTACAACATGAATGTACATGTATTACCCATCACCAAGGAGACCTTTTTGTCACCTCTGGTAAAGAATTGTACAAATACTCACTGAATGGCAAACAGCTCTGCAGACTCTACCAAGATAGATCAGCTGATTTGCCAGGTAAGAATCATGGTGAATCCATCCTGATAACATGTGTATTATGTACAGGGATTTGTCTAGCCATTGTGGACAAAGGAGTCTAGTCAAATTGTGTTATTTTAAATTCATACAATGACAAATTTGGGAATTTTTATTGACTAAATGAACCGAGTTGGGATTTATTTTTTTAATCAACAAATATTGACCCATTAGGCCTTTATCTTGTTATTTTGAAAAAATAATATAAATTATAGTTACATACTTTGTGAGATGATAATAAAATAAAATTCAGATGTAATAGCAAAAAAACCTGCTGATGTATTATAAAAAAATTGTTCTATAATTCATATGTGCCCTTTGAATGCTACAGTGCATTGTAGCCAAAACAAGATTCAGAAATATTGATTTATAAACATGAGTAATGAAGTATTTTGACTGTCACTACATGGCATGTCTATAAATAGAAACTGTGTTCCTGGGAGAGAGACACTTTCTGACCTGGTCTTAATTTTGTGGTTGTAAAATGATTGTACATGTACAATATGTTTACCTGTTGATAGAACTGTTCAATTGTTTCAGTATGTGTAATTGTTTCCATCTGTGTACTTGTTTTGCTTCAATTCATATCTAACTCACTAGTCGCATTTCAACATGTCAAACGTTAACACAATAGCTCTGCTACTGAAGTTTATTGTCACGCTTAACTATTAAATTATTGAAATGTATGCATATATTTTAGATGTGTAAAGGCCTCTTTATAGCAACATATGCGTAATACAATATCACTGCAGTATGTTTAATAAGATTATTTAACATTAACAGTAATTCAATATCTTGATGTTACTCTGTTTTGCAGTATACAAGTGTGCTGTGAGTCTCACAGGAGACAGGCTGTACATCACCAGCTACAGGCAGGACAAGCTTCTCACCCTGGCCAGGGATGGCACACTCCTGGCTACATACACAGACCCAGCACTACAGTGGCCATATGGTCTACATGTGACCCCTGCAGGCCAGGTGCTGGTCTGTGGATGGAGGTCCCACACTGTACTACAGGTGGACAGGGAGGGGAAGAGTAAGCTGGCTACGCTGGCTACTGAGGAGGATGGAGTGAGGTGGCCACAGTCAGTCTGCTACAGCAGCATCACATCATCCATCATTGTGGGACAGGATAGGGACAACATCCTGGTGTTCAGAGTGGAATAGTGTGAACATGTATGTATTAGTTGTTGTAATTAGCGATTAGTATTTCAATGACAATGTGTTGTTTAGCATACCAACATAGTAGTGTGTGATGTTACAATACAACATTAAGTGTGTAGTTAAAGACACAAATAATTTATGTACACATATTGTTATCTTATTATACAATGTGAGGGTTTTTGTTTGAACATAAGATCTAATGCATATTATGTTATGTTGTCATAACGTTTGTGTCATTAAAATTTAGTTCTTGAAAACTTTGCATGAAAAAACGAAGCATTTCAACTGAAAATTTAATATTTCTACATATATGCACATGTACATAGCAACTGAGGCTATTTTTAGACTTTCATTTTCTATAAACACCGTGATGCCATGTAAGAAATGTATATGGATGAATACTTTTTTAATAAAGTATGACATTGTTTAAGTAATCTTTGGAGGAGTATATATTGATATTTTACGCAATGTTTACAGAAAGGTAACACTTGATGTGAGATTTCTTAATTTGCCATATTTTATGCAGGGGACAAAAATATTCATAAACTGCACTCGTCCTGCAGGACGAGTGCATTAAAATTTTCACTCGTCCTGCAAACACACGCACTCGTCCTTCAAATATGTGTGAAATAAAGATTGCAAAGGGCTGATATGACTTATAAAATTTCCTAAAGTATATCACTGCTAAGCAGTGAAATAAGTTACTTTTTTTATGAGGAACACAAAATAAATATTTTTTCTAATGCTCGCGTGCTTTCCGTTTCGGACGTTTGAACATCGCCCCCGCCCCCTTTTAAGAAGGCTCGTATGGCAGACATTTTTCAAACGAAATTCAGACTGGTTTAAATCTGGTTTAAAACCGTACTTCGCGCTTAAATTATTCTTTAAAAGTCAATACTAACAGTGACTGCAGTCGCATGGTTCCCTGTCAACATGTACGCGCAAAGCTTACACCAAAAAGCCAATATTTACCCGGGACACAAGTCTCGCATAACAACACGCACCTGCTGTATAAAATTTACAATTACAATTTCCGGTTCATTCGCATTCTACTTTCGGAATAGATATGCTTTTAGAAAATGATTTTATTAAATGAAAAATAGTCTTACTGGTCAGAAAATTCATTTTTAACATCAGCTTTTTTTCACTCGTCCTGTAGGACGAGGGCTGTAGGGAAATTCACTCGTCCTTTCAAGATTTCACTCGTCAATACGAGCGGACGAGTGGAATTTTTGTCCCCTGTTATGATGTTTTACATGTCTTATTGATTTTTATTACATTTATATAAATGTGTGTGAGTCCTAAATATACAAACAAGAAATACATCAAGCTCTTCTACTGCTCCAGTTGCTGCTGACAGTCGGGACAACGATGCTGAGGATGTGGGGGACAAGCATGACGCAGAAGGTAAAAGAGACGCTTTGTCAGGCCTTTTCTTGGCCACTTTGGGAAACAATGCAATTTTGGGATTTTGAATTTGTTTCGTGCTAAAAGTCCATTGATTTGGGAAAAACACATTTAATATAAGTATTAATAATACTTCAAATGATAGGAATAAATTCCTATTATAATAGTTATAAACTTTGTTAGATATAATTGAAATATAATTAAGATATAATTTTCATAAGGAACAGCATATAACATGCTTTGGGTATGGGTCCGTTAAACAGACCCATGAATACTCAAGGAAAAGCACTGCTTGTGTATTTCCTGTTTATTAAGATGAGGTGGAAAAAAATAGTATGAATTTACATAAGGTAAAATATCCTTTTAAATTGTTTGTTTTTTGTAAAATCATATAAATTCGTCCGCATGTTATTTTGTGGTTAAAAAAAGACTTTCATGGACGTGGTAGTTAATGTGTGACTTTCTCAGTTTGGAAACAATAAATATGGAATTTGTGTCAGTTATTTTCCAGTGTGTTTGTATTTAATTTGTGGATCGTTCAACCCTTAAAATCAATAAAAAATAATGTCCCACGAATAATAATGTTTTTGCAGTATATAAATGAGTGAAGTGGACGAGAATGATATGATATGATTTCACAGAAGGTAAAATGGCGTCTATTCTTGTGTATATCGTGTTTTTAGGACAACTTATTTAACTTGATGATCAATAACTCAAACCCTTCTCCAGCTCGATGCTTTCCAACTTACCGATACATATACCCCAGAAACATAACACCGCAGTAATTTCTGTCACCCCCATGCAGGCCTTGAGTTTTTATAAAGCTGTGAGATATTTAATTAAGCCTATTTGATTGGAATCTATTCCATCTAATGCCGTATAAAGTCTGTTTGCGAGGAGGTGTAAAGTTTTCATTGTGTATACAGTGTTGTTTTTTTTGTCAAAACAGGCCAAGTCACAAGGGAGCATGATTGACATAAAACCACCATTTTTTCACGGGATATTATAATGCGTTCTTGTTACTTACATGCAATAAATGCATTTTGTTTCATGGAGTAAACGAGTATTGAAAAGTGTAAAGAAAAATAATTAAATGGGAAAATTTGTATGGGAAAATAATTTAAACAAGCAAATTCGTTGAATTGATAGCCCACACCAATATGCTTCTGGACACAAAAGTATTATATTTGACACTCAAAACAACATTGTTTCAAGAAACAAAGGGCCATAACTCCGTTATTAACAGATGGTGTACAATGCCATTTGGCGTGCATCATCCTCTTATCCATATATATACAGGTTTCAATAATATCCGCCAAAGCACTTCAAAAATATGGCTCCGGACACTCAAAAAGCATTTTTCAAGATACAAAGGGCCATAACTCTGTTATTAACTGATGGTGTACAATGCCATTTGGCGTGCATCATTCTCTTATCCATATGCATACTCATACCAAGTTTCAATGAAATCCGACAAAGCACTGACAAGATATGGCTACGGACAGACGGGCGGAAAGACGGACAGACGGAAGGACCGACAGACAATGCCAAAACAATATCCCTCCGCCTATGGCGGGGATAATAAAAAGTACAGAAACTCGTATTGAGCACCTCTAAACTCACAAATTTGCACTGAAAGAAGCCCAAACACGTTTTAATAATATCAGTGCTCCAGCTAGGCCTTAATCGAAGGGCGCCGCGCCCTGCCCTCCCGAACCTCCGCCCTGCCCCCCCGAACCTCCGCCCTGCCCCCCCCCCCCCCCTCAAAAAAAAAAAAAAAAAAAAAAAATTTTTTTTTTTTTTTTTTTTACATATGATAATTCATAAATCTCTTATTACATTGTAATTAGTTTAATCCTCATTGTAGACATTATATTTGAATGGTTTGATAATAATGGGAATAATACAATTATTTATAACATATAAATTAACATGCAATAGAAAGCATTCCAGAAACACCAGCGCGCTCGAACGTGCCCTTTTCACAAAATACTGCGCGTCGAAAGTGCCCTTTTCACAAAATACTGCGCGTCGAAAGTGCCCTTTTGACAAAAAAGCCACCCTGCCCTTTTCAAATTCTAGCTGGAGCACTGAATATTATATTTCTATATTTATTTTTTTTATATATTTTATTTGCTCTTGAAAGCCCTTTATAAATCATCGACAATGGAAGCCATATGTCTTATCAGGCATTATTATAATAATTTTCATTGTTCAAACATTTCTACGTGAAGGATCGATCTGAAATTTGGCATGCACATTGGGATAGATGAAAAATGATAAGGAAGTGCATTTTTTTGCGTTTTAAACAGTTCAGGTTTTCTTATAGGTAACATTATACTAAATAATCGTTTTATGTTTGGCTGTTCCCAATAAAAAAATCATATTTTACTCGAAGCCATGTTTTACACTTTAGACTGGTGTTCTGCCTTTATCTCTTGGATATATTGGAAGGGAAAGAAAAGGTGCTTACTACTTAATCCCTGACATATGATAAAGTTAAAGACTTAAGTACAAATTTGACCTGAAAACAGTTACATTGCACTAGAAAATGGCCGGAAAATTTAAGGTGCAAAAGAAGTAGAGTTTGATTTGAGTAAAGTTAATGTTTGGTCTGAACATGACATATCTTTTTTATTGCTTAAATTGATTCAGCTTAGAATGAACTTTCAGAAAAAGTATGGTTATGGTGGTCTCTATGTTCAAAATGTTGCATTTATTTTCTCTTAAAGTTGTCGCTTTTACATTGAATTATATAGGGAAATCATTTAGTATATTGTGGCCTTTAATTAATTTAGCTTACACTAACAAGGGAGAGAACTGTCAATATGTACCAGCAGTGAGTTGTTGCCATTAAATTGTTTAATATTTTATTAATTTGTAATATGTCTTACAACTTTTATGACATGATGGTTTACTTTGGAACTGTTGTCTAGTGTGAAATTAAACAGAGTTTAACACCAAAGACCTGTAAAGGCATGGTCAAAATGGTGTGTGTGTTTTTGCAACTTTGGGAATACATTAATATGAAGTTGTTGCCTCCCATTTATTATTATCCCCCGCCATAGGTGGATAGATATTGTTTTGGCGTTGTCTGTCCGTCTGTCTTTCCGTCCGTCCATTCGTTCGGAGCCATATCTTGGAAGTGCTTTAGCGGATTTCATTGAAACTTGGTATGAGTATATATATAGATAAGAGAATGATGCACGCCAAACGGCGTTGTACACCATCTGTTTATAACAGAGTTATGGCACTTTGTATCTTGAAAAAATGCTTTTTTGAGTGATAAATATAACACTTTTGTGTCCAGAAGCATATTGGCAGGGGATATAAATTGAACGAATTTGCTTGTTGAAACTTGTATTAACAGTAAAACCTCTGTGAAACAATTGTAAAAGTTAACCGATAATGATTATGAGTACAATAAACAATTTATTATTTTTAACTAGATGATTGTCCATGCTTTTTTGATGTTATGCAGGAAAAAAACTGGCTAAAAACATCAATGAGCCACGCTGTGGAATAATAGGGCTTAATGCATGTGCTTAGATTGTAGTCCCAGATTAGCCTGTGCAGTCCGCACAGGCTACTTAGGGACAACAATTACCTCTTAAAGGTCTGTTTTGTTGAAAATAAGTATCTTCTTTTGTGAACATCCAGTATCGTCAGAAAGTGTCCTCCCTGATTTGCTTATGTAGATTTCACATGCTAATCTGGGAAGAAAGCTTCTTATATTGATGAGCGGCAAATAGGCTTATAAAATTACACTGAAAGTTAAGTAAGAATAATAATTATGAATTTACAGGTAATTAAAGCATTAGCCAACACTTTTAATGTTTTAATACGAAATGATTTAATTGCATTAATTTTCATTAATTGCTATTTAGGACAAGGCACCAATTAAATGCCAAATTAGAAATTCAGATAATTATGTTTTGCTGTTGAAAACCTTCACATCCAATCAAGAGGCATATATATGTAGTGTATTATACATTGTAATATAAAAATGTATTACAAGTTCATATCCCCCACTCTAGTGTTGTTGTTTTCAGGAGAGCACCAGCATTGATATCGAGTTGGCCCAGCAACAGCACAAGGTCCGGCCTGCAGGAGCCCCAATACGGAACCATCCTTTCCCTCCCCTGATCCCTAGCTCCTCCCTCTCGACCTCTGGCCACAAAGGGTCAGCATCGTTACACAAGTCTGTTCTGCAATAAATCCTCAGCACGTCAAGTTTTAACGCGCTGTTATGAACAACCAAAATGTCCGCGTCGAGATTTCCCCAAGCAAGCCCGAGTAGTTTTGTTTAGCTCTAGTGCCCGAGTGGGATGAGTGTTACAGAAGCGAGACGTTATAGCAGTACATATGGTAACGCAAACAGTTAACGCTAACAGTTAGTTCTGGCTGTGGACATCATGAAGAATCTCACAAAGAATTAAATGTTGAATAATTTGTTTCATTCTTTATAAGACACAGGGTTCGCACAGGGCTTGAAAAGTGCTTGAAAACGAGTCCTAGGCTTGAAAAGCCCTTGAACAAAGGTTGGCCTTAAAACAGTGCTTGAAAAGTGCTTAGTTCATGTAAAAAAGCCTTGAAAATGTTTATTTCTGCTCAAAATTACTTTTATCATGGCTTTAATTATAAACTTAAATCGTTCTTATGGGCAATATTACGAAAATGTATCATAGATTCCTTCGCGCAAAAAGTTGAGTACGAAATATAAGTTTCGTACAATATTGAGTACGAAATGTTATGTGTACACGTCACAGATTATGTGTGCTACGTCAGAGGTTCTCCATTGTGATCAATTTACGCGAGTGAAAACGCAGCAATGGGGAAGTGTCGTTTCAAACCAGGGTGGTTAACTGAATATTTCTGGGTACAGATAACAAATGACATTCGAAAAGCACATTGTTGGGTCTGTATAAAGACCATTGATGTCGGGGGTATGGAGGAAAGCGCTTTGAAAAGCCACAAGAAAGTGAAAACCCTCAAAGAAAACATGAAATTGAGAAGCAAACAGGGTTCCTGCGATGTGTTTTTTGTTAAACAGGAAGGTACTATTGTTAAAACTGTTAAATCTAAAACAGACTTAAAAAACAACAGCCCATCTGTGTTGAACCAGGAAGGCACAGCCACATGCAGAGAGTGTGCAGTTAGAAGATTCAAATTCCAGGACCTTCGCAACTTTGAGCTGTAGTATCAAACTCGCAGACATCCATAGACAAATTCGTTTAAAAAAATGATATGTTGAACACGAAAGTATTGTGGGTATTTATACCGTTTGCACACAACCATCCTTTAATTCCAATAAAAACATTACAAAGTTTTTTCAGGTTGTGAAGTCCTTGAAAAGTGCTTGAATTTAGGTTTGAGATTTCTGTTTGAACCATGAGACAGCTATATATTCAGCAAGGAACGAGAGCAAATCAAGGAACAATCGAAACGATTCATTCAGAAGTGTATCTGCTGTAGATAGTTAGGACAGTAGTAGCGTTACGGACTGTCCTCAGCGCACAATATATTCATGTGGTGCGCCTCAGACGCGAATTCCGCCATTATTAAAAACAAGTTGCTAAAAGTAAACACGTCCGGTTTTGTTACGAGCACTTTGCACTTCGAGCCCAAAGGGCATTGCATTGAATTGAGACTAAAGAAGGCTTGAAAACATGACACCAGTTTTGTTGTAAGGTCCAGTACGCCCTTCGACTCTCAACCCGAAGTTTATCAGAACTCAAACTTGGCCCTTAACAATATCCGCGAGGCCAGCATATCAGCTCAGCTTCTGAGCTTCAGGTGAGACCTTACAGTGTTATTAATTGTGTCAAAGATTGGGCCTAAATTCAGCCCCATTCCTCAAAAACTCTATTTTTTTTTATAAATATTTACTGGTGAAAATTTACAATGCAATATTTGCCAAAAAAAATGTTTGATAGGTTGCAACAATGAGTTACTTCCCTTATTAAGCTGTATAAGTTGAAACTTAGTACAATTAAAATACAAAGCAAAAATTCTAAATTCTTAAGTATTTGAGTTCACGTATAACTGATTATGATGTTTATTTAAATTAGAAACCGGATGTTTGCAAAGACAAAATCACTATACTGCTTTCATACCTTTATGCACACACTTTCAACGTCAGTGACTAAACTTTACATCTTACGTCTGTCTTACTAAAACAATGGCATAAAATGTAGACATCAAATAGTATTGATTCAATATCACGTACATATAATAGATTTAACCAGAATAGGCTATAATTACTAGTATAATGGCCCCTGGTAGCAAGACAGAGTATCATATACTTAATTCACCATAGACTTTCATCTGTTTTTGCATTTCTGTCTAATCCATATGCAAAACGTGTGTGATCAAGTACTCATATACTTACAGTATTGTGTCTTATGATTTGTTGTATTGTCTATTGCAAGTTGTTTAGTCTTGCGTAAAAAGTTGTGCACATTTAAATGTGTACAGTCTCATATTTTAAGTCGTTTAGTGTCATGTTAAAAGTTGTATTGTTTTACAGTTACAGTTGCAGAGAATCACATTTAAAATTATATAGTCATACATTTTAAGTTGTTAATTCTCACATTTATAGTTGTAAAGTTTCACTGTGAAAGTTGTTTTAGTCAAAACTATTAGTGAGGACAGTCTCGCACTTAAAATTACTGAAGTCATGCCTGCTTTTTAACCAGGTTTTCCGAAGGAAAAAACTGGTTATTAGATTGGCGAATGCGGGCGGGCTGGCTGGCTGGCGGGCTGGCTGGCTGGCGGGCTGGCTGGCTGGCTGGCGGGCTGGCGGGCTGGCGGAATAAGCTTGTCCGGGCCATAACTATGTCGTTCATTGTCAGATTTTAAAATCATTTGGCACATTTGTTCACCATCATTGGACGGTGTGTCGCGCGAAATAATTACGTCGATATCTCCAAGGTCAAGGTCACACTTTGAGTTCAAAGGTCAAAAATGGCCATAAATGAGCTTGTCCGAGCCATAACTATGTCGTTCATCGTCAGATTTTAAAATCATTTGGCACATTTGTTCACCATCATTGGACGGTGTGTCACGCGAAATAATTACGTCGATATCTCCAAGGTCAAGGTCACACTTTGAGTTCAAAGGTCAAAAATGGCCATAAATGAGCTTGTCCTGGCCATAACTATGTCATTCATTGTGAGATTTTAAAATCATTTGGCACATTTGTTCACCATCATGGGACGGTGTGTCCCACGAAAGTATCACGTCAATATCTCCAATGTCAAGGTCGCCACGACTAAAAATACATTTAAAAAAAAAAAAAAAACTTACAAAGGGGGTTAATTTTTTTTGGTCATTTCAAAAGTTCATTTTGAGTTTTCTCCCTTTATCAGATTTTTTTTTCACAATGAAAACCTGGTTTTGTGACAATTTTGTCCCTTGTTTTATTTATTTTTATGCCCCCGATAGGGTGGCAAAATAGCAGTTAAACTGTCTGTCAGTCCGTCCATCTGAAAACTTTAACATAGGCCATAACTTTTGCGATATTAAAAATTGCAATTTGATATTTGGCATGAAAGTGTATCTTATGGAGTTGCAAAATTTAAGTGGTGAAAGGTCAAAGTCATCCTTCAAGATTAAAGGTAAAAACAAACAAATCCAATGGAAGTAACATGCTTAAAAGGGAGATAATTTATATTTATCATTTGGCAGGTACAGATCATTTTAACAAGGGAAGTAGTATTTGTAAAGGGTTATAATCAAAAACAAAAATATATAATCAAAGCAGCGCAGTAGGGGCATTGTGTTTCTGACAAACACATCTCTTGTTAAAAAAAGTATTACACATTGCTATGTACTGTACTTTACTATGTATTTTTCGCGGTTTAAAACCCAAAAATTTCAATATTAAAACACTGTATTATGTGAATTGGGAATAAATTGTGTTTTATCAAAAGTGCATAATATGCAGTTTTATATGTTGCATTTATCTAGTTTTACAAATTATAATTAAAACATATACTTGCATATATAATAGCATCATTTAAATTTATTTTACTTCAAAACTGGATTTTTTATTAATTTAAAAAAAAATCCTCATGAAATGAAACTGTGTCCATGCCGCACATGGACACGGTTTCAAAATACACTTTAAATGATACAAATTCAATCACTGTTAATGAAAAAGTCATGGAAAATTTCTTATTAAGCTTAAATTATAGATAATGTATTACAAAAATATATGTAGACCATGAAATGAATAGTTTTGTTTGAAGAAATCACCAAAATGATGTCCATTCCCAGTTTGATGTCTTATTCCAAATTCACATAATACAGTGTTTTAAGTTTTTTGGGCATAAAATATTGATACAACGCTAGTCTGAGTTCTTATTGGTGAAACATTTATTGCGATATTCTAAATATCAATTATAGACGCAACGTTTGGCATTAAAAAGCAGGTGTGTAAAGTATTTTGTTTCAGTCAAATTTATTTGTCACTTAGTCTAAACCAATCGGGTTTAAGTTTACTTTCTATTTTCTTTTCAGCAAACACTATAAGCCGCCAAGATAAAAACATCGTTGAAGTGAAAGTCGATGACAATTCTGACCCCTATGCTTAAGTAATTCAGCACAAAAACATCTTGCCTCAGAGTAGCAAGCCCCCAAACATCTTCTCCCATGTTGGCTTCATCAACACTTCTTACAGTGGAGCCTTGGCAAGTTCGACTTCCATCCCAGCATTGATGTTGCTTAGCAACAATTCAATGCTGTGATACGACAAATTGTTCCAGACGAGTCGCTTACACAGATAGAGCAGGTGTTGCGTGACTTGTCCCTTATTGCGACTGACCTCGATAACTTCAACTACTGTTGCTCTCGAATAATGTGAACCATATGCCAGTATGCGATTGATGCCATTTAACAACAGTTGTTGTTGAGAATTCCCGGGTTTGAGGTGGCAACTTTGGCGCCGGGACTCGCTCCATCTCTGTCTACGGCCCGGTCGAAGCAGCAGCAGCAATAAGAACAACAAGTAGTATCTGAGCGGTGCTCTGGGATACAGGGCTTCATGTATGTGCTTAAAGTGTCATCCCAGAATATCCTGTGCAGACTGCACATACATTAAGTCCTATTAAAGTGTCATCCCATATTAGCCTGTGCAGACTGCGCATACATTAAGACCTATTAAAGTGTCATCCCAGATTAGCCTGTGCAGACTGCACATACATTAAATCCTAGTCAAGTGTCATCCCAGATTAGCCTGTGCAGATTGCACATACATTAAGTCCTATTAAATTGTCATCCCAGATTAGCCTGTGCAGACTGCACATACATTAAGACCTATTTATCCGAGAATGAGGCTCATATAGTTCACTTAACGTCAGTCCTCTTTCTGCCTGATTGAGGAAAAGTTCCTAGCATAAAATGTGAATTCTCTGATTTTAAATTTATCAAACTTGGTAAATAAAAAGCAAATAAAAGTTAATCTGATATCAGTTTTAATCAAAGGTCAGGGCATAGTTGTGTCTATTTTACTGCTGAAATTTAGCCCTTGAACAACAGTTTCTCCTTGCAATAAAAAAATCCACTTTAATTATTAAATTCTATTAAATTTAAGTAAAACAATTATTTAATGCCTTCAGCACATTATAAAATTATTATCTTCATTTATTTTCAATATTTATTTAAATTGCCAAATTTTGTTTTAAGAGCTAGTTCCTAGCAATCATAGATCGGTACCCTGCTGAAAAACAGGATCTCTGGTCAGCTGGGCCCAGATGCCCAGCAACACTTCCTGGCCCAGGACCTTGGCGCAAATGCTCAACATGTCCTATCTGCATGGTGAAGCTAGTCTTATTCTTGGGCTCCAAACTCTCCTGCTGTGGGGCCAAGATTACCTCATCCATAAGGTACATTGGTACTGTCATTTACTATGTATAATGTTCAGTTTGTATTCCCCCTGGTAGGGTGGCATATAGCAGTTGAACTGTCCGTCAGTCAGTCTGTCCGTCCGTCTGAAAACTTTAACATTGGCCATAACTTTTGCAATATTGAAGCTAGCAACTTGATGTTTGACATGCATGTGTATCTCATGAAGTTGCACATTTTGAGTGGTGAAAGGTCAAGGTCATCCTCTAAGGTCAAAAGTAAAAAAATACAATCCAAGGAAAGAAATAAGCTTTAAAAGGGAGATAATTTCTAAACCTGCCAAATGAAATATTGAAATTTTATTTCAAAGCAGCACAATAGGGGGCATTGTGTTTCTGACGAACACATCTCTTGTTTACTTCAAATTTCAATTAAAATAGTTTGTGCTTTTCATATATTAATAAAACTCTATCATGGCTGCTAACTTAATAAAATCATTATGTTATCGTTAATATTCATAATTGCCTTGAAATGGCAAAGGGGGGTGCATACTGATTTGTCCTTGTCTGTTGAAGTGCACTTAATAAATATTGGTTTCAGATGGATGAAAAATGTTTGCTTCTAGTGTACAGTATATAGTAGTCTATGTTTGTATGTTTGTATGAAGTGTTTAGTGTATATCTCATTTGTATCAAGAGTTTTCAAACATAATGTATTTCTTTTTTTACTCAAACAAACTTGATTTACATCCAATGTAATTGATGACATTTCAGAATGCATTGAATTATTTGGTTTACAGGGACACATTTCTAGGATGCGCTAAGGTCCTTTTATCTGTTCACAGAGGGCTTATACTCACAAGTTCAGGCCCAGAGAACGGTGTTCCCCAACTACAACACAACTAGTACGTCTCAATAGGTAATTCCTCTTCCCATCGCAAAAGGGGTCACTGTGGCATTGCCTAATACTTTAGATGGAATCAAGTTTTAACAAATAAGGTTAAACCCTATGCAAACTGAGGTTTCTGCTCTTCAATTAATTTACCAGTTTATCTTAACTAAGTTTAAGGGTTCAGTCACAAACTATTGTATTGTATATAGACATGTGAAGAAAATGCATAAGGTTCAAGCTTGACCCTCAAATTTGTATTTAAAATTGAACATCTTTAGCTACCATTTATATTGTTTTCAATTATGGAACATTTAGATTGATTTAGAGCATAATCAATTCCATATGTTTTTTAAGTAGCTGAAAATCAAAAAACCCTTATATGTAAAGATTTTGCTCTAAAGCAATTTAAATGTTCTATAATTGAAAACACGGCAAATTCATCATTTGTTTTTAATTTCATTCACGAGATACAAAATTATGTCTTTTTTATGCCAACCTCAGCATTGTTGGGTTACTTTTGTCTCTGGCAAAGTGAGTTTAATGTTTACACCAAGCCATTAATCAAAAATTAAAACAGATATAACAAGGCGTTAAAAGGATTAGATATAAAGATTATGTTCACTTTGTGTTGTAATTATCAGAGTAATAGAAGCTTTAAAAACAGATATGAGCCTTGCGCTGGGAAACGGGTTGAATGCGTAAAGTGTTTGACTCCAATCAGGGACACCACTTACAAATTGGATTTGGCTAAGAACATATTTCTTTAAAAAAAAAATCTATAAAAGTGGAAAGTTTTGTCCCTGATTGGCCTGGTTATTCCTGAAGATTCATGTATAATAGAACAACCAGCAGCAGCTGCATGTTGGCTGTTGGGCAGTTGGCATCCACTATTACATCTGCTCACTATTTCAAGGCAATTTAAGTTGATTCTTCATGAAAGTTGTCAATAATGTTTGTGGGCAGAATTTTGTGTACAAGTTTAGTAACAAGCCAGATTCTCTGTACTTGTTTAATGAAGAAAAAATGACCAGTAAACATGTGTGCCAATGTACTCACGATCAATGTAAACCAGTCTTCTAACTGGGTGCATTTTGTTGGCATTCTTGTTCTTAATTTATTTTTGTGTATGAACTGCCTAAAAAAATGCGACTTGTCTGAGCATAAATGCCATCTGAATTTATGCAATCGGCATAATTTTCCTGACAGTTTATACAGTTTTAAGTGTGCTGTCACATTGCAAAACCGTGTTATATTGTCTTAAAAAGTTTATGGCCTGTATGGATGCTATATTTTTAAATCTTTTTTTCTATAAATAAGGAATGTAGTTGACACTTGTTCATAGTTTTATTCCATTGTTCCTCAAAAAGTTGTAACTCTGTTGCTCTGGTATCTTCAACACCATTGAGTAATTAAATGGTAATTAAATTGAATGCGTTTTAATTCCCTTTTATTAACCAGGTTTTCCGAAGGAAAAAACTGGTTATTAGATTGGTGAATGCGGGCTGGCGGGCGGGCGGGCGGAACAAGCTTGTCCGGGCCATAACTATGTCGTTCATTGTCAGATTTTAAAATCATTTGGCACATTTGTTCACCATCATTGGACGGTGTGTCGTGCGAAATAATTACGTCGATGTCTCCAAGGTCAAGGTCACACTTTGAGTTCAAAGGTCAAAAATGGCCATAAATGAGCTTATCCTGGCCATAACTATGTCATTCATTGTGAGATTTTAAAATTATTTGGCACATTTGTTCACCATCATGGGACGGTGTGTCGCACGAAAGAATCACATCAATATCTCCAATGTCAAGGTCGCCACGACTAAAAATAGATTTTTTTTAAAACAAACTTACAAAGGGGGTTAATTTTGTTTGTTCATTTCAAAAGTTCAGTTTGAGTTTTCTCCCTTTATCACATTTTTTTTTCACAATGAAAACCTGGTTTTGTGACAATTTTGTCCCTTGTTATTGTTTAATTTGAGTTACAATGTTTTAAGGTTAAATTTCATTTACACTTGGATGTATTATGAATATTGCTGGGCCAAGTGTGAGGTTGAGCGATCCAAAACCCGTTTAAACCCCCAATGCTTTGCATTTACCGTTCCAAGGCGGTGACCCCAGCTTTATTCTTATTTGTGTTTATGTTGTTTTGTATTGTGCTGTTTTGTACTGTTTGGGCAATAGGTCACTTGCCTTAAATAAAGGACCTACTAATTGTTTATAATAATAATTCAATACTACTCCAGCAGCTGTTTCACTCCTTTATACTGTGTCTAATGTAATGTCAAATGGTAACTTGTTGTCAAGGTTGGACCTTGCAGTAAATATAAGAATGACCTTCTGATGATGCAACTAGATATTCACTTCGTTGATATTTGATTTCAGAGGACACCCTTCCTGAAAACCTCGCTGGGTGCAACTGCGCAATACGTGACCCTTTAGTGAAATGAGATACCAGGCGGAATGTCAAACCGGTACTACTCCGGTCTCCAGCAATCGCCTCAGCCTTGGACGCAGGTTCATGATGCACCCATGGCCTTACTTATTTCTGAACATCTCAATCTCAAAGCAATTGATGTGAATTAATGATAATAAGACTCCACAAACCACGTTTTGGAGAGGGTATATTGGAGTCAATTTTCTGTAAGTTGTTAAGTCAAAGCGGCATTTTTTGCATATATTATAAAAAGATTTGTATCAAATCTAAATTTCTCAAAGGATTAAATTGGAACTTAAATTGTGTTAAACCGTTGAACAGTAAGTGATAAGTGGTGATTTTGTTGCATGCAAAGCCCCATCGTTTCATTGGCCAAGTCACTCTTTTACCCAGTATTATTTTACTTTCAGTATCTCACTATAATGGGAAATCAGAAGATATGAAACTTATATTCTACCGGTAATCAGGGTTTTAACTAACATTTTGCCCACAGTTGCGCTGTAACCTATATGCAATTCTCGGTTTTAACTTACATTGTGTCTAGTGCTGCAACAATACGCCAAAAAACGTATTGCAATTTATTGTCAGTTCAAAAACCCGTATTGCAATATATTGCTTACTTGTACCAAAATTATAACTTGCCAATTACCCAATAATCCCGTAAATTCCAGTTTTAAAGCAAATTCTGGTAAATATTTACTATAAATGTGCTCAAGAATAACAAGAAACACAAACATTCGCAATTTTTCATTTGTTACTATTTAAAGATGTGATGAAATAACGTCCAACCGGGGCGTTTTTTCCACTGAACACACGTAAGTCACCTGACGTGATGTTCCCGTTTTTATACAACACAAAATACACCTATACTTTCCATGCGACGTTCTACATATCTTTATAATTTTTGTGCGCTTTTTATTGAGACAAAGGATAAAGCACTTTTTATTTGACGCTAGAATTTTTTATTGTCGCGTTAGCATTAAAATTTGGAAGCGTGTTTCCGAAGTTCGGATTACAAATTTAATAGTGCTCAATTCAAAATCGAACGAAACATTTACAGCTGTGCGCAATTAATTCAACAATAATCTGTTCAAAAGCATCAAACGAATGCTCCAATGTAACAACGCTACTCCGTATAATACACTTTTTAGAATGCTATTTTTACGTTTAAAATAATTTACACTGATTTGTTTTGTTAACCTTGTTATCATTATTTCGGATGGCTTTTCTGGATGAAATGTGAATGAATTTTTGTAAAATTTTCGTACCGGTATGATGAAAATCATATTGCAATACAATATGCGGATTGCGTATTGCGATATATAGCAATATACCGGTATACTGTTGCAGCACTAATTCTGTCCACAGTTTCGCAAAGTTGTTTGAATAGTAGTGTCTAAAAACAAATAAAGCATAGTCACTTGCATCCTGTGTAATCAATCATGTTCATGAAGGAGCCATTGTGAAATATTATGTTGCATTTTGACAAATTGCCAAGCATATTTCTTTAAGATTATCTTGTTAAGTGTTTGGCAGTACCAAGCCATGTCGACGCAGCAGCAAAAACAACAGTAGCAGTCTAGTAAGCTGTCTTACATGTTTGAGCTACCTAGTTGAAGCAGTTTTCAGCAACGTTGTCACAATATGGATTGTTTTAATAAAACCTAATGGAGTTATAGAGCATAATTACTGATTCTTGTGTAAGATCGTACTTTATAACGCACTTTCATCAACAACACTGATGCATATGCATGACAGCTAATACAAGTATAAATGCACAAACTAAAGTATGAATTTCTTTATAATTTAATTTATTCGCAAACATTAGTTTCAAAACATATTTAAGCATATCAATATTTGTATGCCCCCCTTCGAAGAAGAGGGGGTATATTGCTTTGCACATGTCTGGCGGTCGGTCCGTCCACCAGGTGGTTTCCGGATGATAACTCAAGAACACTTGGGCCTAGGATCATGAAACTTCATAGGTAGATTAATCATCACTCGCAGATGACCCCTATTGATTTTGAGGTCACTAGGTCAAAGGTCACAGTCACGGTGACCCGGAATAGTAAAATGATTTCCGCATGATAACTCAAGAACTCATATGCCTAGGATCATGAAACTTCATAGGTAGATTGATCATGACTCGCAGACCCCTATTGATTTTGAGGTCACTAGGTCAAAGGTCAAGGTCACATTGACCCGAAATAGTAAAATGGTTTCCGGATAATAACTCAAGAACGAATACGCCTAGGATCATGAAACTTCATAGGTAGATTGATCATGACTCGCAGATGACCCCTTTTGATTTTGAGGTCACTAGGTCAAGGTCACGTTGACCCGAAATAGTAAAATGGTTTCCGGATAATAACTCAAGAATGCATATGCCTTGGATCATGAAACTCCATAGGTAGATTGATCATGACATGCAGATGACCCCTATTGATTTTGAGGTCACTCGGTCAAAGGTCAAGGTAACGGTGACCCAAAATAGTAAAATGTTTTTGGATGATAACTCAAGAACGCATACGCCTAGGATCATGAAACTTCATAGGTAGATTGATCATGACTCGCAGATGACCCCTTTCGATTTTGAGGTCACTAGGTCAAAGGTCAAGGTCACGGTGACCCGAAATAGTTATATGGTTTCCGGATGATAACACGAGAACGCTTACGCCTAGGATCATGAAACGTCATAGGTACATTGATCATGACTCGCAGATAACCCATATTGATTTTCAGGTCACTAGGTCAAAGGTCAATGTCACGGTGACCCGAAACAGTAAAATTGTTTCCGGATGATAACTCAAGAACGCTTTTGCCTAGGATCATGACACTTCATAGGTACCTTGATCATGACTGGCAGATGACCCCTATTGATTTTCAGGTCACTAGGTCAAAGGTCAAGGTCACAGTGACAAAAAACGTATTCACACTATGGCTGCCACTACAACGGACAGCCCATATGGGGGGCATGCATGTTTTACAAACAGCCCTTGTTTACTTTGCTTTAATTTATTGTTTGATTTTTATCACGTTGCCTCTCTTTTCCTAACCAGGTCAAGGGTCACCCCACAACGTTCAGTGCCTAGCGATGAAATCATCCACCGTTACATGTAGTTGGTCAGTAAAATGAGCGTTTTGTCTGCATATAAAGTAAAAAGATTTTATCAAACAACATCTACATTTCTCACGGGATTAAATTGATACTTCAGTTGTTTGATCCCCATGAAGTCTTGCTTTGATTGGTAGATGGTCATCTTGTTACAAAGCCCTAAATTATCATTGGCCAAGTCACTTTTGCACAAGATCAAATTAATATCACTGTATCTCACCACACATGGGAAATCAGAGGCTGTGTAACATATTCTATTCAGGGTTAATAACTAACAAATAATGTTGCAAAAACTTGTAATCCAATCCCATGCATATTTGATGCAATAAATATGTTTAAACTAACTAACATTGTGCCCACAGTTGTGTAAAGTTTTGTGAATACTTTTGTTTAAAAGAAAGAATAAAGCATTTGCATAACTTGTAAGGAAAAATACAGTGACAAAAAACAGTGACTGTTTATAGTCTTCTTCTTTAATTTCCTCGCTTTCTTTCATTTCCTTATATTTTATTCTCTACAGCATATCTCAAACACTATATAACTAATTGATACTTAAAATATAAATGGATGGCACAGGTGCTATGTTTTACAAATATTATTCTACTCTCTAAAACAAATGTCATACACGCAAACACATGTCGGTAGGGATTTGGTACTATTGTGATAAGCTCTTGTTTTTCTAAAATCATAAATCGATTTAAAATATTAAATTAATCTACAACAGCGCACTCATTCTGACACGTTTTTTCCACCATACTTTTTGTCAGTTTGTAAGGATGCAATTAAAAAGAGTGTGTATCCGACTTTGCATCAGACCCCTATTAGAAGTAGAGCCCTGCCTATAAAGAGACTAATCCAGTACCGACCTGTGCACATGTCTGTTGCAATAAACAAGCTGTCATACTTTCACTTGTCGTATTCTCAGATGAGTCACTGTATCAATGTATTCAAGGTTAATTTTTACTTTAAAAAATAACAGTGCGTAAATGTAAACCCTGTAAATTCAAGTTATTTCAAAATAAAACACAAGTAAATTACTTTTAAACTGTTCTCACGTTAGTTTTTGTTATTGTACTGAAACATAAAAAAGTGTTGCATTTGGTAAATCTTCATATATGTATAACACTTTTTCTAGAACAAGTATATTTAAACCATTTCTTGTTAACCCACCACGTGTATTTTATGCCCCACTTTAAAGGAGAGGGGGTATATTGTTTTGCAGGATGTTTGCCGGTCTGTCGTTAGTGTGCTGGTAGACCAGTTGATTTCCTATAACTAACTTGTCAACGAATTGATATATTGGCTTCATACTTCACATGTGCATTGGTCTTGGACAGTATGGACAGTAGATGACCTCTATTGTAATTGGGGTCACTTGTTCAAAGGTCATGGTCACTGTCACAATAATTGTGAAAATGATCTGATCCATAACTCGTCAGCAAATTGACCAATAGGCTTGATACTTCACATATGCATTTGCCTTGGACAGTAGATGACTCCTATCGAAAATGGGGTCGCTAGGTCAAAGATCAATGTCACAATACATGTGAAAATCCTTTCCGATCAATCAATCGTCAACAAATTGACCTATTGGCTCGATACTTGACATGTACATTGACCATGGACGTTAGATGTGCCCTATTGAAATTGGGGTCACTAGGTTAAAGGTCAAAGTCACTGTCACAATAAGTGTGAGAATCTTTTCCAATTAATAACAAATTTACCAATGGACTTGAGACCTCACATGTACATTGGTCTTAGACAGTAGATGATGTCTATTGAAATTTGGATCACTAGTTCAAAGGTCAAGGTCACTGTGACATTAAGTGTTAAATTGGTATCAATTTGATATGTCATCAAAGGATTGAGTGATGGGTGTCAAGGCTCTGTTTTGGGAGGCATCTGTCTCAGACCGCGGAGATCTTGTTTTTATTTAAACATTCTTAAAATAAAGTTTGGTGATAAACCAAAATGAACTAATGTTCTCTCTCTCTATTGATTTTAGCTTCAATGCATTGAATGCATTCACAGTTTCCACACGCTTTACAACTCTAGAACATCGTGGGCACAAGGTGGGCTTTAGTTAAATCTTTTGACATTACCTTGTTAATATGATAGGTCGAGGCACTGACAAGCGTTTTGTCGGGTTGAAATCAGTTGGGTTTGTCATTGAAAATGCTAGTATTGCCTTGAAATTGTTTTGTTTGATGCATGATTTACTTTTATTCCAGAAAACCTGGGTAGCAGAGTAATTAGTATGTCCCAGGAGCATTTGCTGTCATCTTCTCCAGATTATGAGATCCCCATGCTCCACAACCCTCAGTCTATGAACATCATGCAGAGCGAACCTTGGGTTAGTTTTCTTTTTTCATGGCCTCACTTTCAGAGATTGGTGGGTGCATGTAGATTTAACCTTGTGTGTCAATACATCTTTCAATCCAGCTGTGGATTTTTTTGGTCGTGTGAGATTTAAAACAGTATTGCTCCTTATGTGATAAAACCAGGCATATTTACAATCATGTGAACTTGCCTTCTTGTTTATTAAACCCCCACAAACGAAGTTTAGGGGGTATATAGGATGAGCTAGTCTGTCGGTCGGTCGGTCTGTCGGTCGGTCTGTATTAAGTGTCCGCTGTCTTATTCAAATTGTTTTCATCCAATCTTCACCAAACTTGGTCAGATGATGTCTAGGTCAAGTTCGAATATGGGTCATGCCAGGTCAAAACTAGGTCACAGGGTCACTTAGAGCGTTTTAAAAATTGAGCATGGTGTCTAGTATGTTTTTAAAATTGAGCATGGTGTCCGCTCTCTTATTCAAGTAGTTTTCTTTTTTTTATTCCATTTTTAGCTCAACTATTATATATGAAATATATATAGTGGAGCTATCCTACTCAACCCTGAGTCGTTAGCATGCAAATGTTAACGTTTTCGTACTACCCCAATTATTTTGATTGTCCCTTGACTTATTGCTTTCATATTGTGCATACTTGTTTACCAACATGACCCCTACCTATTAACAAGAGCAGACAACTGTATCAAGCATTTTGACAGAATTATGGCCCCTTTTATAATTAGATAATTGAACAATTTGCTTAAATTGGCATAGCTTCTTTATTTATGATCATATTTTATTAATACTTTGACAAAACAACACTTACCTGAATACCACAACGGAGTCCACCCAAACAAAACTCCACGCCCCAACCCAGAATCCCTGCCCCCTCCCACCTTCCCCCCCCCCCCCCCCCCCTCCCCCCACCTTCCCCCCCACCCCCCCCCCCCAAAAAAAAATAATTTGTTTTTCCTTTTTTTTACTTTTGAAAGATCATCTTATAAATGACCACATTATAGCCCCCTCACACCCCCCTACCCCCCCCCCCCCCCCCCCCCCCCAATTTTTTTTTTTTTTTCTTTTATTTTTTTGAAAGATCGTCTAATAAATGACCCCACCCCACATTATTCCCCCCTACCCCACCGAATTTTTTATTATTTTTTTTTATTTTTGAAAGATCGTCTAATAAATTATTGAATCTGAACAATTTCCCCAAGAAGGCTTACGTTATACTGTCAAGCACTTGAATAGTCGAGCGCGCTGTTCTCTGACAGCTCTTGTTTATTTCCTTCGTAAACATAATACACTTAGCATATAGCATAATACATAATATGTCAAATATACACACAATAAGTATGTTTGTTTCACAATGTATTACTATATAATGGTACATAGCATTTTTAACCAGGTTTTCCGAAGGAAAAAACTGGTTATTAGATTGGCGAATGCGGGCGGGCTGGCTGGCGGGCTGGCTGGCTGGCGGGCTGGCGGAATAAGCTTGTCCGGGCCATAACTATGTCGTTCATTGTCAGATTTTAAAATCATTTGGCACATTTGTTCACCATCATTGGACGGTGTGTCGCGCGAAATAATTACGTCGATATCTCCAAGGTCAAGGTCACACTTTGAGTTCAAAGGTCAAAAATGGCCATAAATGAGCTTCTCCGAGCCATAACTATGTCGTTCATCGTCAGATTTTAAAATCATTTGGCACATTTGTTCACCATCATTGGACGGTGTGTCGCGCGAAATAATTACGTCGATATCTCCAAGGTCAAGGTCACACTTTGAGTTCAAAGGTATAAAATGGCCATAAATGAGCTTGTCCTGGCCATAACTATGTCATTCATTGTGAGATTTTAAAATCATTTGGCACATTTGTTCACCATCATGGGACGGTGTGTCCCACGAAAGAATCACGTCAATATCTCCAATGTCAAGGTCGCCACAACTAAAAATAGATTTAAAAAAAAAAAAAACTTACAAAGGGGGTTAATTTTTTTTGTTCATTTCAAAAGTTCAGTTTGAGTTTTCTCCCTTTATCAGATTTTTTTTCACAATGAAAACCTGGTTTTGTGACAATTTTGTCCCTTGTTGAAGACTATGATTGTTGTAGATAAAGCATGTGTATTTTGCCTATTACATATTACTAGAAATACATACATTGAGTAAAATGTTTCACAATGTTTTTTATATTACTTGTGATACATAGCATCTATGAAGACAATAGTTGGTGTGAAATGAATATGTTTGAAATAGTTTCAAACAATATTTAAAAGTTTGCAAAAATGGTGTACACAGGTCAATAAAGGTTATAATACAAATATACAAAAAAGAAAGAAAAAAAGGGGTGTTTGTTGCTTTAAGTAAGGTAGGTGTTCTTATGTAAGTGAGTATGTGTAAAGATGTTTTTAGGGTAGGTGTATAAATTGGACATAACAAGTGCCCAGCGAGTATTAAATATATGTAGTTTGTTTTGTGTTGTTGGGATTAATTCCTGGAGTTAAATTCTAGTATTAAAAAATAGTATAAAAGTTTCTACTAGTGGTGTTGTTTTCTCCTGTTTGCATTTAAAGATAAAATATTTAGCCAACAATATTATGAAGTTAATGACATGTGAATTGTTTGCATCAGCTAGGGTCAATTACAAAATGATAAAGTTGCATAATTTAGCTCCAAGTTTTCTAACCTTTCTAACTTGTCGTAAATAAAGTTTTTTATATCCATCCAAAACTTTTGAATAGGATGACAATCCCAGAATAAGTGAAAATTCGTTTCTGTGTGCACATTATAATCAAAGCACTGAAAGTACTGGTGGATTATTGACATGAAATCTCACAACGTGGCCCTGATTCAAAAGGAAACTAAGTTCATTTAGAAAAACATTCAAGTTTCTGAACCCTGTCTTCGCCACTGCGATGTTTAGTGTGTTACTAGTCTCGGACCAGCTGGTGAAGAACACGTATTTTACTTACGCGCGTTTGCGTGCTGCTGCATACACAGAAGAGGCTTTTGTGGCACGCTCATGTAAATCTTTATTTTGATTTGACCATGTGAGCTAGTTTTTGACCCCACAAGACCCAGATTCGAACTAGTTCAAAGTATCATATGAGGCAAATTGACCAAGTATCATGAAGATTGGATCAAACTTGTGGCATTTACAGTGGGTTATAATATTTTTTAAGATTTGACTCTTAGGCCTAGTTTTTTTTTACCTCATATAACACAGATTTCATAGACAAACATTTTGACCAAGTTTCATAAAGATTGGATTAAAATTGTGCCTCTGTGGTTGTTAGGATTTTCTAAGATTTGACCCGGTGACCGAGTTTTTGACCTCTACCCACATTCCATTTTTGTCTAGATTGCATAGACAAACATGCTGACCAAGCTTGGACCGAAACTGGCATCTAGTGGTAATGAGCTAAAATGAATTTTATCAAACTCTTGACCTTACGCAGCATGTTAGATAGACTGAACGTTAAAAAATAATTGGGTTTGTCATTTTGTTACTACATATCCTGAAAAAGAAAAGCTTAGCAAGACATTGTGTACATGTTAACCCCGCACTATTTGACAACCTATTCACCGTTAAATAACGGAAATAGCCGATATGATCGGCTATTTCCGTGCATTTTCATATCGGCTATTTCCGTGCATTTTCAATGCGCATGTACTAACATTTTCACAACACCCAATCAAATTGCGTTAACAGAGAGTTAAGTTCTGCGGCGTAGACAGAAGTGCTCCGAAGTTTGCAGTAATATGCAAATTAGGCTGAAGATTGGCTACTGTGTATTATTGCCGCTTTGCGTCAATAATCCAAAAATCACATAATGCTGATGGAACAAGATTGCATTTATGGAGGAAAGAATTATTTGGTAAAATGTGCATGAGGTATTTATATTGGAAGTTTCTAAGTTTGGTGTCAATAGTTAATTTGATTGGTTGGTTGAAGATGGTTCTTTGGTTAATGTTTTGATTATTCAGAGTTTCTTTCCATTTATCAAATTGTTTGAATACTTCTGGTTTTTGTTTTAGTATAAGTGCTTTATATACCATTTTGCAAGCTTTTGTATTTTCTGTTATTTCGTAAATTTTCGTATTTCGTCAAAATCTGAAAAATGACCATTATTTGTAACGCGTGATGTTGCATCTTTATAAAATAGCATTACCCACTGTAAGGTATGCTCACTCAATCTGAAATGGCGAGGCATTTAAACATAAATCCATGTTCCAGACTGTCGAAGGCTTTGTTATATCGGAAAAAATAGGAGACCGTTTTCGTTACTTTCATCCATTAGTTCAATAATTTCATGCAAAAGTCTTACATTTTCGCCATTATATCTTCCTTTGATAAATCCTGTTTGATTTACACTGGTTATATTATTTAAATGAGGTTTTATACGATTGGCAATGGATTTTGTAGCTATTTTGTAATCAACGTTAAGAAGCGAGATGGGCCTCCAGTTATCGATCAAAAGGGTGTCCTCTCCGGTCTTAGGTAGTAAAGTAATTATGCTCTGTTTTTGCAATTCTATTAGATTATTGGTGTCTAAAGAATAGTTAAGAGAATTAAAGACATATTGCTTAATATAATTCCAAAATATTTTGTAAAATTCTGCAGATATGCCATCTGATCCTGGACTTTTATTGTTTTTATACGCCCGTCTATGACAGGAGGTATTATGGTATACCCCGCGTCTGTCCGTCCGTCCGTCTGTCCGTCCGTCCGTCCGTCCGGATGTTAATGTCGTACGCTACGTCAAATATCCTTTGACAGATTTTCTTCAAATTTTAACACAATCTTAATATTGATAAACCCTGATCCCCTTTCGTTTTTGACGGAATTCTGAATTGTCGTTCCAGAGTTATGGGACTTTGTTCGTCAAAATTTCGTGATTTCATTGAATGTCCTACTGTAGCTCAAATATCCTTCGATGGATTTTTTTCAAATTTCAACACAATCTTAATATTGATAAACCCTGATCCCCTTTCGTTTTTGACGGAATTCTGAATTGTCGTTCCAGAGTTATGGGACTTTGTTCGTCAAAATTTCGTGATTTCATTGAATGTCCTACTGTAGCTCAAATATCCTTCGATGGATTTTTTTCAAATTTCAACACAATCTTAATATTGATAAACCCTGATCCCCTTTCGTTTTTGACGGAATTCTGAATTGTCGTTCCAGAGTTATGGGACTTTGTTCGTCAAAATTTCGTGATTTCATTGAATGTCCTACCGTAGCTCAAATATCCTTCGATGGATTTTTTTCAAATTTCAACACAATCTTAATATTGATAAACCCTGATCCCCTTTCGTTTTTGACGGAATTCTGAATTGTTGTTCCAGAGTTATGGGACTTTGTTGAATGTCAAGGAGACGGCGCTCCATGCTCATGTACTTATAAAATAAACCATGTATTCAAATACAAATAAACTGAAGTAAAAAAATGATTCAAAGGGTTATTTATTACCTTACTACTTCATTGGCGAACGACGGGCGTATCATGCGCTCATGGCGCAGCTCCTCAGTTCATGTCTAGCAGTGCTTTAGCGCATTCATACTCTGATAGGTATCTTTGTTCATTTTGCGTTTGTTCTGGGGTTATTTTATTGCAGATATTGGTATGGAAACGTTCATGATGTTTATATCTATATTGTTGTCTTTTTTATAAAGATTTTCATAAAATTTGGCAGTGTTTTAATATTTCGTTTTGATCACGTATTACGGCATTATTATTAGTTTTTAGTTGTTCAAGTAGTTTTCATCAGAGCTTCACCAAACTTTGTCAGAAGTTGAAGCTATATGATGTTTAGTTCAAGTTCGAACATGGGCCTTGCCGGGTCAAAAACTAGGTCACGTGGTCACTTAGTGCGTTTTAAACATTGAGCATGGTGTGCGCTTTTTTTGTGAAGACAACATGCAAAATAACCTGTGTCAATGCGGCATGTGGGGGTATTTGTCACGTCCGTGACAAAGCTCTAGTTTTGGTTCATTTATTTTATAGTAGTGAAGTTTTCAGTCAAAAGTAAAATGTGGTTGCATCAGTTGCCTTTTGCCTACCTCACACATACATCTCAGTAAAACTCTTCTCCAGCACGTTTTATTTGCTATTGGCTTGTTGGCCCTTTGTTATTGTTATAAATGATAAGGTGATATTTTTCCAATGGAAGAAATGTATGTTTCTCGAATATCAACCCATATTTCCTGATTGATGATGAGATTTATAGTTAGTTGGTAATAAAGTGGTTATGATTAACTTTTAATGTAACTCAATGTATAAAAGTGCTATTCTTGTTCTTGTTTATCATCCGTAACACACATACATTGAACAAATGACATTAACTGTTATGAATCTTTCTTTTTTCAGACGTCCCTTGACGAAATCAAACCAGCAAATCAGAAGGACAGCCTGTTGCTACCGTTGTTATCATATTAACCCCATACCGAAGAAGCTCAGAGATATAAATGCTGTTTAATATGTGCTAGTCTCAACATACCCCGTGTCTGGTGTGAACATGTACAATTGAAGGTCTCTACAAACCCCATGTCTGGTGTGAACATGTACAATTGGAGGTCTCTACATACCCCATGTCTGGTGCGAACATGTACAATTGAGAGCTCTACATACCCCATGTCTGGTGTGAACATGTACAATTGAAGGTCTCTTCATACCCCATGTCTGGTGTGAACATGTACAATTGAAGGTCTCTACATACCCCATGTCTGGTGTGAACATGTACAATTGAAGGTCTCTGCATACCCCATGTCTGGTGTGAACATGTACAATTGAAGGTCTCTGCATACCCCATGTCTGGTGTGAACATGTACAATTGAAGGTCTCTGCATACCCCATGTCTGGTGTGAACATGTACAATTGAAGGTCTCTACATACCCCATGTCTGGTGTGAACATGTACAATTGAAGGTCTCTTCATACCCCATGTCTGGTGTGAACATGTACAATTGAAGGTCTCTACATACTCCATGTCTGGTGTGAACATGTGCAATTGAAGATCTCTACATACCCCATGTCTGGTGTGAACATGTACAATTGAAGGTCTCTACATACCCCATGTCTGGTGTGAACATGTACAATTGAAGATCTCTACATACCCCATGTCTGGTGTGAACATGTACAATTGAATGTCTCATCTTAGAAATTTGGACACGTGGAAAATTAGTGACTTGATTCAGACAGAAATCGCATAATGACAAATCACAACAAAAAGTGGAAATCCAGAAATTCTTGTGGCCAGCAATGTTTTTATGTGACCGACCAAGTAGTGTTCAAAGAAAAACAATAGTTCATGTTTTATTGGAACTATGATGTTGTCAGTCATTTTATGTTGAAGGCTTTAAATAACTATATTTAAATATAATACGATTAAGATTACTTGATAAAAGAAATAATGTAAAATAGTATTTTAAGCGCAAAATTTACAAGTCTATCCAATAACTGTGTCTGTATTATGACATTTTATTTTGGAAATGTTAAGGAAAATATAATGTTAGTAAATATATTTCTATGAATGTTGATTTTAACATTTGTCAAAGCTGTTTAAATGATGCTGGTAATTTTGTTTTATGAAATGTATTATTTTCATGTAATGAGACATGCTTCAGTTTTTTTGTGGCTTAACCTGTAATATAGAGGTGGTAGTTACAAGAATTGTTTAGCCAGATGGAGAATGTTTATGCTATGGCTTTGATACTCTTAAGTGTGCCAATTGGTGTCAGGTTTATATCAAGAATATTGTTTATTGTCTTACAATTTCTTGAAAATATTGATTAATTTTAGACAAAATCATTTAATCTTCCTTAAATTGTCTATTCTGTATTTACGACCAGTTATTTATTAATTTGCTTGAACATGATTTAAGAATGACTTTTTTGTTGCTTAAAATGCTTTATATGTTTTAAAACTGAGCATTTAAAAACGAAAATGAAGGATGTGGGAATAATGTCTAAAGTTATGATAATTATTTTTTGTTTTTGTAAAGTTAATTATGCTTTATATGTTTGTGTATAGGCATTTAGACGACCAGATTAACCTGACCAAGAATCCTTGATCAATGTGTTTATCGGTCAGTTCATTTGTCATTTGTATAAAGAGCGATTGCGAAATGATTGTATTGTTAATGAAAATCATGCGTTTATTGTTGCCATTTTGATTTTCGCTGTAAACATGTATTTGTACAAACAATTTTCATCATGTACATCTTTTAGATGCCAGATAATAAAAACAAACATTGCTTGTGGAGATGCTCATTTAAAACTTTCTTAATGATACAGAACAACACATTCTGAAGAGGCTAATAAATTATGCTTTAGGCAAAAGGAACATCTTGTTACTAGTATATGTACTGCTTTTCATTAAATAAAGTTGTATCCGTTGTTAGATAATGCTTTTGTTCATCTCTCAACATAACAAGTACATTCATACAGTTATTAAAAATATGACACTCTTTATTACTAGTAATTCTCAGCCATCAGTTTGTATTGGGATTTTGTGGAATACTTACTAAACTAATATACGTCTGTTTAATGAATGAATAGCTATGGTACAATATGATACTCAGTGTTACAAAACATGTGTAATATAAATATAATGTCATTTATTTGAAGTCATAAAATTTAGTTGTCCATACAATGCTTACAGTTTTGCAATTGCGATGATAAAGGAAATGTTCTGCTCAAAATGTCTTTTTAAGACATGTGAAAATTGTAGCAATCATATTGTACTTGTATTTATATTAAACATTATAAGAATTTACTTACGGCTGATGATAGCGGCTGTTTACTATTTGTGTTACAGTTAGTTTCACTCGACCATTAGACCATATTTCCTTAAACATGTGATTGTTTATATTGAACTTTAATTGAATGCATGAAACATGATTGTTCTGTTGCTTAACAGCTGAAAAAAGCTTGATGTTTGTAAAATTGTATGAAATGTTTCAAATAAATCATATTGATTTCATAAAAAAATAAAATTCCATTTTGCGTTACTTTGAATGCATAACAAACAATTGTTACCATACAATCATATTAGTATTGAACTTAATTAATACTTTAAGATGCAATTTTTACAATAATGTGTTAATATTGTCATCCATTCCAAATAAGCATTGTGCATTCGTAAATATAGGGTGTATATACACTGCTTAGATGCCTTTTTATGCCCCCCTTCGAAGAAGAGGGGGTATATTGCTTTGCTCATGTCGGTAGGTCGGTCGGCCCGTCCGTCCACCAGATGGTTGTCAGACGATAACTCAAGAACGCTTGGGCCTAGGATCATGAAACTTCAAAGGTACATTGATCATGACTCACAGATGACCCCTATTGATTTTTAGGTCACTAGGTCAAAGGTCAAGGTCACGGTGACCAGAAATAGTAAAATGGTTTCCGGATGATAACTCAAGAACGCATACGCCTAGGATCATGAAACTTAATGGGTAGATTGATCATGACTCGCAGATGACCCCTATTGAATTTGAGGTCACTAGGTCAAAGGTCAAGATCACGGTGATTTGAAATAGTAAAATGGTTTCCGGATGATAACTCAAGAACGCATACGCCTAGGATCATGAAACTTCATGTGTAGATTGATCATGACTCGCAGATGATCCTTATTGATTTTCAGGTCACAAGGTCAAAGGTCAAGGTCACGGTGACCCGAAATAATAAAATGGTTTCCGGATGATAACTCAAGAACGCATACGCCTAGGATCTTAAAACTTTATGGGTAGATTGATCATGACTCGCAGATGACCCCTATTGATTTTCAGGTCACTAGGTCAAAGGTCAAGGTCACGGTGACCCGAATATAGTAAAATGGTTTCCGGATTATAACTCAAGAACGCATACGCCTAGGATCATGAAACTTCATGGGTAGATTGATCATGACTCGCAGATGACCCCTATTGATTTTCAGGTCACTAGGTTAAAGGTCACGGTGACCTGAAATAGTAAAATGGTTTCCGGATGATAACTCAAGAAGGCAAACGCCTAGGATCATGAAACTTCATGGGTAGATTGATCATGACTGGCAGATCAGCTGTATCGGGAGGAGGAGGCTGAATATGTCCCAAAATTAGTCAGTGAAAACCAAGATTTGGTCAGGGAAAAGTCAGTGAAAAGTCAGGGAATTTTATTTCATCAGGTTGGTGGCAACCCTGATAAACTACATAGCAACTTCATATTTGGCTTACTGGGGGGCATTGTGTTTCTCGAAGAAATCTTGTTTAAATTGCTTGTGCACGTCATATTGATTAAAGACTCTTGCATATTTGTGTGTGCCTATGTCTTACTTATCTCTTCATAGTCCTTAAATTACTGCAAATAGTATTTTAATAATGTTACGATATTTATCTAAACTATAACCAGGTTATCTGTTAATTTAAGTTTCATACATTGTATTGTCTAGCTAATTAAATTGAAGTGTCTATATTCTCGCCAACATGCATTGTCTGTGTATGGTTTAGACAAAGCACATTACACAACTCATGTTGTTTTTCTCCATCATTAATAACCGATGTTTATTCCGTAGAGGTCGCATTATACTAAATATTTCAGTTGTGCAATGCTTTGCTCTCTTAATAAATCAGCACTATTTATTGATTTTTTATATGGGCACTTCCCATGACTTTATTCGTGAATATTTCTTTGAATGTGCGGTAGGGAAAATATTGTTTGCTTGAAGGTTAGAAACTTAATGTTGACATCTTGAAAGATGGCAGTAAACATTTAACTGCAGAGTAGCTGGGAAAAAGATTGCTGTTAAATAATAAGACAGAACTCCACGCAAGATATGTCATGCATGCGATATGCATGAACTATCTTTTTAAAATAATTTGGATCTGAATTATCTTTGAGAAATGGTATGGTTATGAGGGTCTCTATGTGCAAAATGTTGCATTTATTTAGTGTACAAGTTATTGCTTAAGCATTGATTTTGTTATGGAAATAATATAGTTTATGTGACTTAAAGAGATATACATGTTTATTTTAGTGATGTGTTTTTGCTGATCCAAATCTGTTCCTGCACACTATTTAAAGTAGATAACTACAAGTTATCTCATTTAAATGGGAATAGTATTGTACTGTGGAAAAGTGTTGTGAGTTCAAATAAAAATACTATGAACCGTTGTATTAGTACTATATTGGCTCCCCTATTGAAACTAGGGGACACACATTAGTTTTGGCCTATCTGTCCATTAGTTCGCCGTCATACTTTGGTCGACATTGGTTTACAGTCAATATCTTATGAAATATTCCGTTAAGAGATTTCAAATTTCACATTGTGATTGACGTTCGCGGAGGTTTAATATCGTTTGATTTTGGATTTCTCGGGTAGTGTCAATGTCACAGGGGTCTCTAATGTGAAAATGGTAACAATGGCTGGATTAAGACTTGAGCACACCATCGTCTTTGCATTCAGTATAAACTTGAAGTAACGTTAAGGAAATCGCTTTAAGAAAAGACACCACTAAGACGTTTGCACACTTTTCATCATGGTGACAGAGACGTTATTGCGACGTCATCATACATAATAATTTTACTAAATCACGCTGCTAAATCCTAAAATTTGATAACTTCTGTGATGCAATTTGATGCTGACGAAGTCATGTTGCCAGAATAGCTGCATGCTATTGGTCAAAGCAAAATCTGCAAATGCAGACTACTCTCTGTTGATAACACAGTATTGTTTTCAATATATCAAATAACACACATTTTAAGGAAAGACATTTATGAAAACCTATCGGTAAATGCCATTTGTCTTGTATTGTGAGACAGAACTACCTAATAGTAGAGTGCCCATGATACACGTTGAAGGAAAATCGTTTAATTATCTAACCACACATGTGTGACGTATGCAAGTCAAAATAGTCTACGGACATTTGCCAGTTTGCTATAAACAACACAAGGTGAATTCACTTTTCTATCGGCAAGTATTGTGCTTAGATGTTCTATTTATAAGACGCAATAAGATTTGTATACGGGTCATGCAAAAATTGATCTTATGCAATATGATCCCAACGTAGCTTCAGCCAGGCCTGCGCAATCGCACAGTCTTGTAAGAATATGAATACTGAATAAACTACTCTGGAGTTATTACCAAACCTTGCGTGCCTTTTTTAAAGCGAAAAAGCCTAGCCATTGATGGGAAAGTGCGCAGGCTTGGCTTGAGCTACTCTGGCGGCATATGCCATAAGACCGATTTTCGCATGACGCGGATGATATAGTTTTATTTGAATATGGGGAAAAACTGCGTCTCAAAGCCAAACAACTTATTTGGCATAGTAAATATAAATAGTAAGTATAAATAAGAAACATGCAGTTCTCTGTTTTGGAACAGCTTGATGCGCAGAGGAGATTTGACAGGACCTTCGCGGAAACGTCGATTGCAGTGCCAATGTGAACATATCCTTGGAAAACCGAATAACGTGTGCCTGAAGACGAGAACATGTCAAAACGTGAACGAGCATTTGTAATAGGATTTGTTTCTACATGTATGGATATGTTTTGACTGCGGCATCATCGCTTTCTACTGTCTTCTAGGCACTAGTCAGTTAATACATGTATCCTCAAATATAAATTTACGTGTTTTTTTCACGTAATGTGCCTGTTCCAACGCCGACCAGTTGCATATACATTCTGTATTTTTCAATATGAAACCAAGAAATAATAGTTTTATAAATATCTTAAAAATTTACTTATTTCGCAACCTACCATTGGCTGCAGAGTACGGAGCACCTTCAACCTTAACCTCGCACAGAGTGAGTACATCGTTAGGAGTGCTACGCGTAATCCGTACCCACTGACCGTACACCGGTGTAGCTAGCTCAAACGTGTATGAAACGCCGACCTCTCCAGGGTGAAACCCATTCACGAGATTGAAAGCCGGCCTCCGATAACCTGACGTAAAGCTTGACGTCTCTAAGGTCACGGGTTCGATCCCCACTATGGAAGCGTTCTTTAGATTACCCCTGTAAACACCAAGTACTGCTTCTAGTCCCAGGAAACGGACTCGAGAGCGTTTATTACTTTGATATCAACTCGTCCAATACACAGCTAATATTCAAACTATGGATATGACCGATACACTGCCCTTTGATGCTTTAACATGAGTATATTGTCCATATATGGACAATGTTTGATTCAATGCATTTTATTTAGTATTATTTTGATATTTTATTGACACGCGCAACGATGGACAAGTCCTGAGTATAGGAATTATCACTCTATATGCAGATGCATACTCGTGACAGAAATTATGGTAACCATCCGCTTTTCTTTTATTTTAGACAAGTGACGAATGTCCTACACGACGCATATAAGAACCGAGTTCTGAGAAAACTTGGCTTAATGCATGTTCGTTAAGTGTCGTTCCAGATTAGCCTGTGCAGTTCGCACAGGCTAATCTGGGACGACACTTTACGCCTTAATTGGATTTTTGCTAAGAAAAGACTTCATTTAAACGAAAAATGACATGAAAGCGGAAAGTGTCGTCACTGATAAGCTGTGCGGACTGCACAGGCTAATCTGGGACGACATTTAACACACATGTATTATGCCCGGTTTTCTCAGAACGCGGCTCATATGGTTAGGATCCCTGTTAATTGTCTAATACTAGACATGTCTGAATTCCATATGCCGAAGAGAGTTGTGTAAATATGCATTACCACACTCTGCATTGTTTGACCAAACATATTGACTTACGACACATAGAAAGATTCTGATACGAAACATTATGTTTTGACAATCTTTTTATATAAACGATTGAACGGTTTTACATTTTACAATATATTTTCATAACGATTTTCCACACAAGAAATGACAACGCACGACAAACCCATTAATTATGAGTTTCACCAAATTAAAGGTTCACACTTATGTCCTACATTCCTCTTGTAAATCTTGACGCTTCGGATGAGGAATATCTGCTCGAGATTCACCCATCATGAGACGTTGTGAGACGCTGTGTGGGTGCACGACTGGTCTTCAATCAATCGCGATTTCGTATTTTCGTCAACAGCACGGTCCGCCGTATATGGACGGTTGGTGTCTGTTTGGTAGGCAGGTTTACCAAAGGCAACGTTAACGGCGTCTGTCTAAGAAACAAGGTTGGGTGAATGTAAATGTAGACATTACTACATTGACTTTGAAATATCGCTTTAATCGATAAATCCTCCGTGAAAAGGTAAACGGTGAAAAAACACGCCAATGAAATATATATATATACAGTCAACCCGTAACTTCATCTATTGTGCATCGATTTCCATGAACCCAGTCTTATTCAACGCAAAAATGAATTTCTTTTTTGGAAAGGTACATATCTAGTGTACATGTAAATGAACGTAGGTCACGCGAATTGTGTATCGTGTTATTTCTTAAAATTTGACCCAGAGTTTGTCAAAATATTACAATACATGTACATTTCCAGAAAGGGTAGTTATTTCTGCATTGAATAAGTCGTGATTCCTAAAATTTTGATTTTCTCAGGCAACCGTGTAGGTCAAGTTCACGGGCGGGTTCACACATTAGATAATTGTTATGTTTAATCTGAAATTGCAAACAAACCGTATTATCCATAATCATGAACAACTCTTGTTGGGATATTTTGACGCTTATCAATGGCCTTAGGACTTTTTAAACACGAAATGTGATCATTGAGCATGTTGATATAACGAGTTAAGATGGCAGGTTTCTATTGCAGAGTGATGTATGCCCGTGCACTCTATAACATTTAATAAGTCTATGGAAAAAAACTGTACTATAGGATTCTGGATAAAATTAAAAAAACGGGATTTATTTAAAGAAAAACGCCCAATGGTATCACGTGCCTGTACTCTAAACGTATTAAGACGACACCTACTCATGCCAGCGTGGTGGTACTCTTAACCCCTCGATGAATTAAGAATCTCTACCTAAGTGCGTGAATACTGGAATCGGCGGACTTCGCAAAGGAACCACCAGACGATCAACGGGCAAGAAGGTGATTCTCAGCAAGGCCTTGTGGCACGCTACGGGCACGACAAGACACAAAAGAAATCGTGGACGTCCACTACATCCGTCTCTATCTCACGCCGTCTCGACCATGTTCGTCGACGAACTGCGAAAATCTTCCTCACTGAAATCTAAGTCATCACACAAGTCATTCTGCCATCATCAACCTCGCCCCATCGATCAAAACAACAAGTGCTGTGGCGACGGGCGAACGACGAACCGGCAGATGCGGGCACACTGGAAGCCGTAGGCGTAATCCTGCACGCAGGCGGTTTAGGTCATTGGTTCCCCCTTAAGTTACAAGGAGCAGCAGTGGAGTCCGGCAGATACATAGACGACTGAGCAGCCCTCTTTAGGAATCCACTGCTCACTTACAGGTATGAGGAAGGGGCTAGAAAAGGTGCCCTAATAATTGCTCGCTCAAACCTTCCCAAGACTGCTTATCCCGGCTGGAAGGGGGCCCTACACCAGCAGTCGGAACGAAAAGAAAACAAATAGAACGAGAACAGTTCTTCTCACATTAGACGTATTTTACGTGCGCAAACCTGTGCGCAGGTACGATACAGACATACCACACTAGAATAGCTCTGATATGGAACGAACTCGTCAGATACGGAATTGACATCGTAGACTTCCCAGTTAGCTCCCTTTTATGGAAGGAAGGAAGCATCGTACTATGCTCAGCTCTTAAGCCTTCACCCAGAAGAAGTGAAAACAAAGTTCTACGCAGACCTACATACCGTCATTACCGAGTCCTTGGACACAATGGAGTGGGCCAATGCAACATGAATGGTCTTCTTTTGCCCCAAACATGCGCGAAGCAAGAACCGCTGATCACAAACACGATCTTCCGCCAACCAACCCGTAACTGAACGTCATGGATGCACCCTCGTTCAATACACAGGCATCTTATTGACTATGTTTCCGTGAGAAAGAGGGATTTATACTAAAGCCACAGACACATACATATGAGCCGTGATCTGTGAAAAGAGGTTTTAATGCATGTGCGTAAAGTGTCGTCCCAGATTGACCTGTGCAGTCCGCACAGGCTAATCAGGGAAGACACTTTCAGCTTTTATTACAATAATAGTTTGAAGAAAGTATATTTTTAGAAAAGTCCAATTTAGGCGGAAAGTATCGTCCCTATTTGCCTGTAAGGACTGCACAGGCTAATCTGGGACGACACTTAACGCACATGCATCAAACCCCCTTTTTTCCAGATCACGGCCGATATGATACATACGAAATGAAAACATACTTAAGAAATGCTTACACAGGATTAATGGTCGAAACCGGCAATAACACGGTTTTTAAAAAAAACACAAAAGTTCTCATTTTGCAACAAATAATTTGTGTCAGTCTTTCCGATTATGTGCTTTAAAAATCGTATGTAAGTTTAAAGTGTTTGCATGTAATTTGTTACTGTTTAACCATTTTGTTCTGTTTTGCTGACTGCCTCGTGAAGTTCGCGTTTTGCATCGCGTATTTTGTAATTTTGATAAATCTGTTTTTTCTGTTTTCATGACCCACATACCATTTAAATAGCGAATGCTTATAAAATAAACAACTAAGGCTTTATTTACTGAAAACAGCGTACTATGTAACTGGCAATTTAAACGTTAATTTATAATATGCTTGAATACAAGTTCAGAAGAAAGAGTCCCTGAGCACCGCGACACTGAACGCTTTATACCCTTGCATATACTGTTTGTACAGTCAAAACTTGCTGAGGACTTACGCGTATATACGATCGTATTACTATTTTTAAATCGATAAAACGATATTGTATTAACGACTTTAATACATTTCAAACGAAGTCGAGAATAACAACGTAACGTGTTTTTTTTTCAATGGCAAATAATGTTTTGCTTTCTTGTACTCAAAACAGGTACTCAGTTGTGTAATCCCAATCGATTTGTGCAAATTCGTTCATGGGAAACATGGACAAATTGTGATCAATTATATATCAAACACGAGTCAATTTGTCGGTTTTGGCGTTAATTTGCTCGTGAATTTTCCATGAAGTAAGAACATAAGAAGTATTTGATGTTTTATATAATCAGTCCTGTTCATAAATTAATTTGATATTGCGATAATAATATGAGTCGTGTACTGAGAAAACTGGGCTTAATGTATGTGCCTACAGTCCGCACATGCTTATCAGGGACGACAATTTCCGCTTAAGCTAGATTTTAGGTAAAAAGGGACTTCCTTTAAGCAAAAAAATCTATTAAAGCTGAAAATGTCGTTCTTGATCAGCCTGTGCGGCTACAAAGTTAATCTGGGACGACCGTTAACGCATATGCATTATGCCCAGTTTTCTCAGAACACGGCTTATATATTCACATTGCAATCGTGTAGGCTCTCGTTACGCGAGCTTCATTATTTAAACTATTAATTAAGAGGCACATCAACTGTTTTTTTTATAAGAAGAGACTACCTGCAAACCAAAAATACCGTAAAAGCGGAAAGTGTCGTCCCTGATTAGCCTGTACGGACTTCACAGGCAAATCTGGGACGACACTTTACGCACATGCATCAAACCCTCTTTTCACAGAGTACGGCCCGTATTTAATCTTTGTCAGAATGCCTTTTAAAATGTGGTCTCATGGGATCTTTCGAATGAATCGCAGCACTTATTAGTATTGGTGTGTGCAAAATTAAAATAATCTTGTACATTTTATGTACAATTAAGTTATAAATTAACAGAACTTATAATTCAGAGCTTCTGTTATCGAGATACAATTCTTATTCGGAACATCACTTAAGATAAACTGCAATAATGTAGCGGTAGAAAATAGCGTTTCATTAGTAAACGAATAATTGAGCATAACCTGAAAGGAAACGTATTTCGTGAAACGTATTTTGTGCCCATAATATTGAACAGGAGGAGTGCAAACTGGTACTTTTTTTAAATTCGGCGGTCGAAAATGAAAATGCGAGGAAATGAATGTGTCAACCAGATACTTCAATAACAACAAAAGTTTTGTTTTAGTAACGTTTGATGATGTCATGAGGGAAAGCTGTCGCTTTTAATAATTTAAGAAGAATCGGAAATCAAAGTTATGCTATTGAAGCATGTGGAATGGAGAAATGCGGATACAATATCAAAGGAAGAACATTTTGTCATATGAAAATAGTGTTTACAATGAGGAGTTTAAAGCCATTGCGCAACTAATACCACTGGGACTTTTAACCCATGTATGCCCAGTGGACTCCCCCATTATTCTAAATTGGATCAATTTCATTCCAAAATTCGGGATTTCTAGTATTTGTATTTATATATTCAGAATATTTCTTACAGAAATTCCTGTAACCAAACGGCGCAGACCCAGATGAGACGCCTCAAGCGGAGTCTCAGCTGGGTCTGCGCTGTTTGCCAAGGCCTTTTTTCTAGACGCTAGGCATAAATGGGTTAATGCATGACATATTTTAAATACACATAAAATAATTCTTTGAAAGAAAACACTTGGGTTTCACGTCATAAACAAACTGTTGTTTGTTTTAAGAAGCTTATAGGAATTTCAATATACCGAATTAATATACGCGCCAACGTTAAAATAATGTTGTTTTTTTTATCTTTTTTTGGAAATGAGTAATGAAACTTAAAAATAAATAAGCAATTATATTAAGAGTCTTATTTCATATTTCTCATTCTGACGTTTAACAACATACCTGTATAATTAACGGCTATGTTGTATTTATGTTTGTTTTATGGAAACAACAAAAAGTTGTAAAGAAAATTATTTGGTTTTCAGTAGTTTTAAGTTTAGGCTCTTTAAAAATCGGTATACGAATTAAATATGTGTTTATTTTCGTATTAAGGTTGTCAAATTTAAGACGAAAAACGAAAATACGGTATATGGACGGACTCTGTATCCACTGACCATTGCCCATGAGTTTGCAACGACTGCATTTAATTTAACTCAGTGTTCTTTCATAAATATAATGCACATTACACGGACTTTGTTTGAAACTAAATATTTTTTCTTTTATCAATGTTGTATTTGCTCTATTAATCTAAGTGCATTGTCGTCTATTTGCTTAGCGACAGCTTAGGTAGTTTGTTAAATGTACTAATTACTTCAAGTTCTAATTGACCTACAATTTCGCTGCGTACTCGTTCTATCATTTGGAATTCCGCTGAAAATTTGTGAAAACAAAACAGGAGAAAACAAGTAGTCCATAATAGAAGTTGGTACTTTGAAATTCTAAATTATGTCTGAAAACACTTAAAAAAAATAACAATCTTCTTTCTTCTTCTTCTCATCCATATCACATAAAACCACACCGGGTCTCTGCGCAAAGGTAGGATTCCAAAACTTCAGAACTAATCTGTAATCTTCCGTTTTAAAATTCATTACTTATTCATGTGCAGGTAATGTAGACAGAAGATTTTATCGCGATGACATGGACGATAAAACTCTCTTTTTAGAGACCTCTTGTGAACTATGAAAATTATCTGTAATTTCCATAAGCGGGGTGTATCAACTTTTAGTCTCCTCTAATATTCCCCTGATGATCTAACAACTACGTGATGGGTATATATTATTTATTCCCTTACTTATAGACTTAAATCATCCGTCCCAGTGTTAGCCTTTGAATCTTGCAAGTCATAGTTAAAAACAAAACTTGGCATGGGTCAACGCCAAGGTTTCAAATAACACTCGTGGATGGCAGACCAAGAGCAGATTATAAAGGGGTCATGCTCTGTAAAAAAGGGGTTTAATGCATGTGCGTAAAGTGTCGTCCCAGATTGGGACGACACTTACGCAAATGCATTTAACCCCTTTTTCACAGATCACAGTCAATATAGTTATTTTAACAGTTCTGATATGTTAACTTTAGTAACATAACGCCCATCATCAGCAATCTTATGCCCTTACCTAGCCGACCAATCATATGCAGTATTTTCAGCTCAAAAGTCAAAGTAGCATAAAATGATCAGTCTTTTATCAATTTCATTCGCGTGCGCTTCATAGTTTTATTTCGACCCATGGTGCAAAAAGGTACCTTGTGTACTTTAAATTTAACGGTATGTGGTACCATTTTGCACCAATGAAACGATTTGATATATACCAACAATACAATTTTACATTGAAACCATTCAACCGATATTTCATAGTCCTGAGTAACTGGACTAAATGAGTCTGAGAAAACTGGACATAATGCATGTGCGCAAAGTATCGTCCTAGATTAGCCTTTGCAGTCCGCACAGGCTAATCAGGGACGACACTTTCCGACTTAATTGGATTTTTGCTAAGAAGAGACTTCATTTCAACAAAAATGGACTGCACAGGCTGATCTGGGACGACACTTTACGCACAAGCATTATGCCCAGTTTTCTCAGAAATAAACCTGTTAACAGGCTGATTCAGATTATAAATAAAAGTGGGGTGCAATCACGTGACAGACAATTTGGCGACGTCCATTCCGAGTTTCGTATTTTTCGCCATTGTATGACCTTGAATACCTTTTTTAATGCCGCTCACATTCCAGCCATATAAGCGAGACAGTGATATGAACAATAGTAGATTGCAACACTATCTGATTTGAAAAAAGCAATGTATCTAACTCGGCCGAACTACAATTTGATTATTGCCAATGCGCGTGCGTGAGCATTAGGATAAGATTTTTTAAATACTTTTTATTACGTTAGTTTTTTTACTTGTAAAAAGCTTTTGTATTTGCTGAATTATTCCCGTATATATCAACCACGCAGTATAATATTAAACCCTCTCCCATTTAGAAGCAAAGTGAAAATGACTATGTGCAAACAGCATAAAACCAGAACAGCCTTGGAGTAACTCGCAATTTGTTCAGGTTTTATGTGTTTGCTACTCACCAGTATATAAGTGTTGGAAAGGAAGCCTTACAAACTTGAAGAAAGGCCTTTAATTTAAAAGTACTTTCTAAGGGACAACACATGCTTGAAAATACGTATCTATGTGGTAAAGGGTCAAAACACTCATATACGCATTTCAGGCCATGGTATGTTAAGCCTCGCCGATTCGATAAATTATGCAATGATAGAATAGTAACATATTCTCTGTATGAAGTGGGCATTATAGCATAAAACAAGCAATAGACGAGTTTTACATTCCCAAGGTGGGGGATGATCACAACAAGGAAATCAGGTTCAGTGAGATTTGCCATCGAGATTTTTTCCACCAAACCGTGCTTTATTATTTATGAAATCGTTAAATTGTTTGATCATAGAACCACTTAATGAACATATAGTGTATACGTGTAACAAAAATTGTAAGAGTGCACGTGACAATTACGTACTCCACATGGCACCAGACACACTTTCCGCCAAAACTTGATTTTCGATACGAAGGGACTTCCTTGAAACTAAAATACCAAAAAATCGTAAAGTATCGTCCCTGATTAGCCTGTCCATACTGCACAGGCTAATCTCGGATGACACTTTACGCACATGCATTAAGCCCAGTTTTCTCAGAACAAGACCCAAACAAGGGACAAAATTGTCACAAAACCAGGTTTTCATTGTGAAAAAAAAAATCTGATAAAGGGAGAAAACTCAAACTGAACTTTTGAAATGACCAAAAAAAATTAACCCCCTTTGTAAGTTTTTTTTTTTTTTAAATCTATTTTTAGTCGTGGCGACCTTGACATTGGAGATATTGACGTGATTCTTTCGTGGGACACACCGTCCCATGATGGTGAACAAATGTGCCAAATGATTTTAAAATCTCACAATAAATGACATAGTTATGGCCAGGACAAGCTCATTTATGGCCATTTTTGACCTTTGAACTCAAAGTGTGACCTTGACGTTGGAGATATCGACGTAATTATTTCGCGCGACACACCGTCCAATGATGGTGAACAAATGTGCCAAATGATTTTAAAATCTGACAATGAACGACATAGTTATGGCCCGGACAAGCTTATTCCGCCAGCCCGCCAGCCCGCCAGCCCGCCAGCCAGCCAGCCCGCCCGCATTCGCCAATCTAATAACCAGTTTTTTCCTTCGGAAAACCTGGTTAATAATAAAATAGACATTTAAGTTTAAGGTAAATAAAACTTCACATAATATAACATAAGATTGATATTGATAAGATCAACATTACATATTTATAAAAAATAGTTTCTAGTGAGCATAAAAGGCACATGACTGTATAGAATGACAATTAACACTTTCTTGTTGGGTTGTTTGGTATAAATTGTTGAACTTATGTGTTTATCTATGCTTTCTTATTTTATTGTTCTTTCTAGTGATCTTTAAATATATTTGGACCGTGCTCTGTGAAAAAGGGGTTTAATGCATGTGCGTAAAGTGTGGTCCCAGATTAGCCTGTGTCGTCCGCATAGGCTAGTCAGGGACGACACTTTCCGCTTTTATGATATTTTTCGTTAAAAGAACGTCTCTCCGTGCTCAAAGTGAGCTTCTGTAATCATCCTATGTCAAGCGTCCAGCATCATTTGGTGTGCGGTATGTGTGTATCGTAATATTTCAGATCGTTACAAATCTAGGGGCCACGTTTTCCATCTAATCTTTATGGAATTTAGTCAGAAAATATTGGACTGTTTGAACATTATATAAAGATAGAATTTTAGTCACGTGTTTGAAACTAGGTCACTATGTCAAATCATAGAAAAATCGTGTAACCATTCTTGAGTCCACAATAGTGGTCTAAAACAGTGTATTCCTAAGGGCATAAGGAATATACTGGACTATACATTCCCAGGGTATGACACGCAGAGCGTACGTACGTGTTAATATAGTATTGTATTGACTGTTACTATCAATTAAATACGTATTTATAATATGATATTTGACTATACTATTATACACAGTTTGTATTAATATTTTATTATAATTAGCATTGCACCTATCACTGCAATAATTATAAGAATGCGGTACCATATTACTAGAATCAGCCCGGGTATGTTTCCTCGCAAGATGTATGATACGTTGGTGGGATTTACTGCCTCTTTCCCAAAGACCAAGATCTTGTAAGTTATCAGAATGTCCAGTAGATATTTGGACAGCACAGAGAAGACCGGGCCTTTGCATAGCTCCTCGATGAAAATGTTTAACACTAGTCCATGGGAGTACAATGCGACTCGAAGCCGGCGCCTCTGCAATGAAAAGAGGTTGCAGTGTAGCAGAATGTGGGCAGCCGTGAAGGGCTCCCGACAACGGTTCCAGAACGATGACATACTCTCCTGCGCCACCGAGTAAGAGTGTGTTTTCAATCCTACGACGCGTCGTGGCTCTGTCAAGCGTCATGGCTCTGTTAAGCGTTATGTCTCTGTCAATCGTCGTGGCTCTGTCAAGCGTCGTGGCTCTGTCAAACGTCGTGGCTCTGTCAAGCGTCGTGGCTGTCAAGCGTCGTAACTCTGTCAAGCGTCGTGGCTCTGTCAAGCGTCTTGGCTATGTCAAACGTCTTGGCTCTGTCAAGCGCCGTGGCTCTGTCAAGCGTCGTGGCTCTGTCAAGCGTCATAGTTCTGTCAAGCGTCGTGGCTCTGCAAAGCGTCGTGGCTCTGTCAAGCGTTATGGCTATGTCAAACATTGTTTTTATGTCAAGCCTTGGCTCTGTCAAGCGTCCTGACTTTGTTATAGCGTCGTGACTCTGTCAAGCGTCGTGGCTCTGTCAAGCGTCGTAGCTCTGTCAAGCGTCGTGGCTCTGTCAAGCGTCGTAGCTCTATCAATGTTACAGTTCGTTCATGGAAGCATTTTATCATTTACTTTGAGTCGCGTTTTGAGAAAACTGAGCATAATGCATGTGCGTAAAGTGTCGTCCCAGATTAGCCTGTGCAGTCCGCACAGGCTAATCAGGGACGACACTTTCCTCTTTTACGACATTCTTTGTTTAAATGAAGTTTCTTCTTAGGAAAAATCCTATTTAGGCGGAAAGTATCGTCCATGATTAGCCTGTGCAGACTGCACAGGCTAATCTAGGACGACACTTGCCGCACATGTATTAAGCCCATTTTTCTCAGAACGCGACTCATTTTATGACGAAAGCATTCATGTTCCCATATTGAACCGTGATTGTTTGGAATAATGATTCAAATCGAGCATATTTGTTTTGTAAATATTTCCTTAATTACCATCTCTACGGTATCAGGTTTGGTATGAATCGCATACGTAAAACCTATGTATGTGACACCATATTGAAGTCTTGTCTAAGTACATGCTTAAACAGCATAGCAAGCCTAAAGTTAAATGACTTGTGTGTGGACTCTAAAGGACCGTTTTTTACAGATTTTGGCATGTATTGTAGTGTATCATTAAATGCTTTATATAAATAAATGTAAACATTTGATCTAAAAAGCTTCAGTTTAAAATCAAGAAAGAAACAAAAAAGTAACTCTCAACTGGGCTCGAACCACTGACCCCTGACGTTAAAGTCTAATGCTTAGACCACTCGGCCATCCGTTTTGATACGATGAATGATGTATTTTATACTTTATATAAGCAATCCTCGTAGTGTCACACAATAAATATAACGACAACAACAGAACTCCCCAGATTATTCAGTCGTTTCGCGTTGCAACAATTTAAAATTTTCAGGTTTTTAAATGGTCAAAAGATGCATAAAATGTATATTTCAGAGCATGGTAAATGTTCAGTATTACTGTTTCATCACAAAGATCATAACTAAAACGAAAATTTACGAATCTGAAACATTTCTTTTTAATTTGTCACTTAACCAAAACATGAAAAGGTCCCTTTAAAATGCATTCCTTAATTACGTTAGTATTAAATAAAATATTGTAGAAATCGCTCCTACTGGACATTGTTTTTCAAATCAAAACAACATACGGACGCATCGCTTTTGAGAAACAATATACATGTATCATAACCCATTTATGCCTAGTGGACTCTCCCATCCTTCTAAATTGAATCAATTTATTTCCAAAATTAGGAATGTCTAGTATATTCATTTTTATATTTAGAATACTTCTTACAGAAATTCCATTAAGCAAACAGCGCAGACCCAGATGAGACGCCGCATGGTGCGGCGTCTCATATGGGTCTACGCTGTTTGCAAAGGCCTTTTTTCTAGACGTTAGGCACAAATGGGTTAAAGTCATGCGACAGCTTAGGGATGCCTTGTACTTTGATTGTTGTTAAACTTATGATAAAGTATTCCCTCGTAAACTAATGATGATCGTGTCGAAACACAAAAAGACATTGACTTTTGCAGTCGTTTCTGTCAAATATTGTTTTATGTTATATATCTGCTTTGCTTCTACTATAGCATGTTGTCTAAATTTCGAACTTTTAAAGACCTTGACATGATAAAGTTGGTAAGGACATTCAATGTAATGTGAATAGGACTTATCTAACTTTATAGATCATGTGTGGTTTTAGAAGTGGGTTTAATAAACCCAAATCACTCTGTTAAAACCCAAATGAAGACCGATGCGGAATATCATGTACTTACTTTTGGTCTTATCATGTGTTTTTCAGATACACCGGACTCAGCATGTATTCTTCTACGAGATAAACGAAACTTTTATGAACGTATCTGTTTCAATAATCTACTAGGTTCAAATGGCCCGAACAAACTTTTGTCACGTGGTTGAATAAGGTGAGTGGTTATGACATACGACCCATTGTCGCATGACGCGGCTCATAGACCATCGCTATTATGACAATATTGCATCATTCAAACCTATAGCGCTTCCCAAAGGAACCTGGGTGTACATGTAATTTTCATCAATTTTTTTTTTTGCTTACCGGTATATTTCGTGATGTTCCATGCACAATTCTTTGGTATCCTAAATCTGTAAAATCATTTTAGCCTCGCTCTGGAAAAATCGGGCTTAATGCATATGCGTTAAGTGTCGTCTCAGATTAGCCTGTGCAGTCCACACCGACTAATCAGGGGCGACACTGTCCGCTTTCAGACCTAGTTAAGTCATATAGTTCAGATTTAGCTTTGATTTCAACCGATTCCTATTTCGGATTCAACGTTGAATGATAGCCATGTTGTTGTTGTTTTTTCAAACCTTTATGTTACATTTAATCGTTACTGTTTTACACCTGTATTTAGTATTCATTCAGATGAGACCATCTCAAGGTGAAAAAAGAATGCTTAACTGCTTCTTGTTAATTGCTTTTGCTCAATAAACATTTGAAAAAAAATGCGTTGTTGCAGATATCAATCTTGAGAGTAGCGACTGCTTGATTACTTCTTGACATTCGCTTTTTGATCTACATTGTATATGCAATTCGTATTTGTGCTCAAAAAGTGAATGTTGCTGACAACCGCTTTGAAATATTTACATTTATACCGTTTGAAATACAGACATGTCGAGAACATCTTTTTATGAAATTAATATAAATTTAAATAACCAGTTATGAATTCAAATGACATGTTCATGATGCAATATTCTGAACGACATTTAACCATGTGCATCGGGAGTTAGAAAAGGATATGGGTATAAATAATATATACATAGATTTATACCATATATTTATACATGTACTCACATTTGTGTTAATAAGACCTTGTAAAACATTGATCTGCCAATACCAAAGAAATCGAAATTAAAAACATCGACCGGTAATTTAAGTTCTTTCAATCGGGAAACTAACAAAGCTAACAATGGGAAAACAATCCTTAATGCATGCTTTTAAAGTATACTCCCAGATAACCATGTGCAGTTACCGCTTTTATGGAATGTTTCGTTTAAAGGAATTCTCCTATAAACGAAAATCTATTCTATGAGGAAAGTGTCGTCCCTGATAAATCTGTTTGGGCTGCACAGGCTAATACGGGACGACATTTTAAGCACATGCATTATGCCCCGTATTCACAAAACGCGGCTTATATATTAAGTTATAAAGGCAATCAACTAAGCGACAACGGTGCTTACATGTGTTCACATAAAATAAATATTTGTTTGTATAGAACTGAATTTCTTCAACAGATTAACATGACGAAAGAGACTCATTGGTATACAACATCCGTTCAAACTTAAAAGTCGATTGGTCGATAACACTTTCGTAGTCTTATAACATATGGAGCGAACACCATAAACTGATCTTGAAAACAACATTCGCAAAGTTCGCTTTATTGATAGTAATATATGTTATGCTAGTATGCAATGCGTACACAGAAAAAGAAACGCCGTTAACATTGAAATATATTGTACGATATATGCCGCGAAATTCCAACGTATTTTTAATTCTGAGAGGTATAGATACTTTCGCATCTCCTGAACGTACTGTTTGAGATCTCATACATGCGAGAGTGAGTGACAAGGTCCATCAAAACTACAGGTCCAAAAACTACCGTCATTGCAGCAAGCCTTCCCGGACCGTTCACCTGTAAAACAACGATATGAGCCTTGCTCTGGGAAAGCAGAGACGACACGTTCCGCCTTGACTTGATTTTCGCTAAGAATAGACCTTTTTTAGCGAAAAATTCCGTAAAAGCGAAAAGTGTCGTCCCTGATAAGTCTGTGCGGACTGCACAGGCTAATCTGAAATAACTCTTTACGCACATGCATTAAGCCCATTTTTCGCAGAACGGGGTTTATTTACATTGATCACCGTTTTCAACAGTAAGCAAGTCATATCGTGGCGGCCAGTTAACATAACTTTTAATTGGCTAGCTGATTTCCAATTACTTAGTACTAGTCATTGATCATTCGATATATATGTTTTTGTGTGCAAAAGTTTAAATCTTTAAAAATATACTTTAAACACTCAGCCCCTAGCATATTCAGCTCAATTTTTTTACAATAACAATAGTGCAGTAAGGTTCAATATTTCAGCTAATCAATAACATTATAAAACAACCCTTTTAAATCTAACAGCGATCTGACGGATGTGTATAGCGGCTATAGCCAATTCACTCAAGATGTCGGTCAGAGAAGAATTTGTTACCTTTCCTTGTCAAGAAACTATTATCATAAGGTCCATATTTAAGTAGATATTTTCATATTCTTCTGATAATGATCATACAAGTTTTTCTTTTGAAATAAAATTACTTTTTAAAGGTCTGTTTTTATTTAATAATCTGTATTACTCTTCACTCTGTACAAGATTTGTTGTAGTCATTTGGGTTTAAGCCATTTTCACACAGTACGTAACATTGCAGCCACAATATTTCAAACACAAAGCAAGATTTTTAAGCATGTATTCATTATTAAATCACAAAACACATAAGGAATAGTCATGATAAAGTTCTTTTTGATAAAATATAGTAATATAATGTTAATATCAACAAAAACATTGGTTAAATATTAAAAACTTAATTTTTTGTTAAAAAAGCTGATTAATTGATTAATCGCTGATTATGGCCTCCGATTAATCGACTCCGTTTTGGTGAACCGATTCCAATCACTTAGTACAAAAGTTAGTACACATGCTTTTATCAGATCTGTTAACTGCCCTACTTGAATCAGAGGTATGGGGAGAATGGTCGTATATATATGAACACATTACTTGCGAATGTAAATGTTCGTCACAACATTAAAAAACAAACTGCAATACAGTTTTGAGATGTTCACTGCTTGCTACTACACTTGTACAGTACAGGTGGCATATGACATAATGTTAAGAAAGGTATAAAAACTGACCACAACTTGGTAGATCTCCTTCTTGTGCCCAGTTTTTATTATGTCGTCAATGCAGCCGTTTGTGATGTTGTACAGTTTCACGTTCTTGCCAAAACGTGACAAAACGTGACGTCACGAGGAGTTCTACAATGGAAGAATGACGTCATAGACAGAGATAAAGTGGGCGGAACGGTTTCTAACACGTTCTTACCCAAATCGTTCAGTTAGCAAAATCTTTAAATCATGAATTTGATTTCTTAGTGACGCGGTATAGTAATGACACACCATGACCGGCATATTTAATAACTATGTTGTGAATACTGCCACCTCCACACATGAATTGAAAAATGTAAATAAGAATTGTACGTACGCTTCCGTTTGGTCAAGATAAACACTCGTGTATCGACTACTCGACCCAGAAACACGATGCTGACGTCCATTTTTTCAAGGTCAAACAAGTAAAACTTATCGTAAATTTCCATGACCACTGATCTGTTGTCTGCTTCGTAAAACCTCGTGTTTGCATTGCAGGCCACCTTCTGTTGAGTATAACGTTTGCAAGTATGACGCACGATATTTTGTTATTTTTTAAAAGTTTACTTAATTGGACTGTTTTGTAATCAAATTGATCATGAACGTATCTTAAGTATCGAATAATTTTCAGGGGGAATGCAACATTTTAAAAAAAATATGGACGTTTTAAGTGTAGAAAGTATATTTACATAAAAGAAACTCAATAAAAAATATTTGAAAACAAAACTGTAATTAATGGATTATTTATATATGCCGCGTGCTGAGAAAGACTGGGCTTAACGCATTGCGTAGAGTGTGCAGTCCGCAGAGGCTAATCAGTGACGACAGTTTCCACACTGAAATTTCGTTTGAAAGAGACGTTATTCTAACGAAAAAATTCAACAAACGTGGAAAGTGTCGTTCCTGATTAGTTTGTGTGGACTGCACAGGCTAATCTGGGACGGCAATTTACGCACGTGCATGAACCCTACTTTTCACAGAACGGGACTCATATAGACGTCATCATTATATGTTGTCGAAATTCATTTAAGCAAATGGGAGCAATACACATACAATTAGCAAAGAGCCAAATAAAACCCGTCTAACAAGTTCTCGGATGGCGCGGTATTCCAGTCTGCCGACATCATACACGCCGACTATGTTCGGCGAGTCCTCTCCCGCACTGCCGGTCACGAACAACGCATCCTGGTGGTCCAGTGAAACACGTCCTGTGGAGACAGACTTTATTGAGGCTACCGGTAATTAAAGAATAATTGTTAGTGTTCCGAATGATATTGCGGTGTATTTTTACTTGATAGCGAAACCATTAATATTTTCTAAAAACAATAATGTGTAACATTAAACATTTAACTAATATAATTGTTATGGTGGTCCGCCGGAAAACACTTTCTGTGTAGACAGACTTTATTGGGGCTAATTAAAGAATAATTGTTAGTTTTCTTAATGCTATTGCGGTGTATTTTTACTTTATAGCGAGGCCATTGAAATGTTTTTTTCTCTGCGCACACAGTCCCCGTTGTTGTTTTATTGAATAATATGTGTAACCTTTAACTAATATAATTTTTAAGTTATATAATAAGCAAATACGTTTCTCTGAAATATTTCTTTACAACAAAAATAAATATAAATAAGCTGTATGTTATTAAAGTCGCGAATCAAGAGGACTAAAAACATGCGCTAAAAATAACAACTTGAACTTAATAAAATATAATAAATGACGTTACAATTGAAACGAAACCGGAAACGAAACAGCCCTAAAAATAAGTAAAATATAATTATATATGAGCCGCACTCTGCGAAATTAGAGTTTAATGCATGTGCGAAAAGTGTCGTCCCAGATTAGCTTGTGAATCTGCACAGGCTAATTACGGACGACACTTTTCGCTTTAATAGAAATTTCCGTTTAAAGGAAGTCTCTTCTAAAGTAAAATCCAGTCTAAGCGACAAGTGTCGTTCCTGGTTCGCCTGTGCTGACTGCATGACCTAATCTGGGTTGACGCGTAACGCAAATGTCGTTCCTGGTTCGCCTGTGCGCACTGCATGACCTAATCTGGGCTGACACGTAACGCTGACTGCATGACCTAATCTGGGTTGACACGTAACGCTGACTGCATGACCTAATCTGGGTTGACACGTAACGCAAATGAATTAATCCCCGTTTTACCATCGCCTGTGCTGACTGCATGACCTAATCTGTTGTGACACGTAACGCAAATGAATTAATCCCCGTTTTACCAGAATATTTTATATATTTTTTATATTATATATATATTTTTTTAATTATCGCTAGTTACTCGATTTGGCCTGCCGATCTGTGGTCCTCTTTTTGTCCCGGGATCGATCCCACACCCTGAAGTTGTTGTCTTTTGCAATCGTTACCACCGTTACCATGTCAACGGTGCGTGCGCCATTCAGATCATTTGTGTGTTCAAGACGATCTTTCTCCTGTCGCGAAGAGCGGTGCACGATGCCGTGAAAATATGCCACATCTTGTTATCGTAATCGTTGATACAGGCCGAACCATGCATAGTTGAATAAAGAACATTTTTGTTCCGAAACAAAGTCCTATTATTAATTTATATATTTAATTATGTATGTATGTATGTATTTTGTATTTATTTATTTAATAAATGTTATTTGATTATTTTTCAACGAAGAACTGAAATATTTTACGTAACTTGTGTTTGGTAAGCCTTCTGAATTGTTACTGCATGTAAAGATTTTACATGGAATAAGATTTGTGTAAAACCCCGAACATGTTTCAAAGGAATAATTACCTGCAGTGTGGAAAGAGCTGACAAAGACGATGGATTCGTCGCGCATATAGTAGATATATCTGCGGCACTGCAGTTTATACTGTGGATGTTGAGATGCCCGTCGGCTAAAAGAATGAAAGTTACACAAATGAGCCTCGCTCTCGGACAACAGGACATACGGTCTGTGCGTGAAGTGTCGTTCAATATTAGCCTGTGCAGTTTGCACGTGCTAATCTGAGGCGCAACTGAATTTTCGCTAGAAGGAGACTTCCTTTAAACGAAAAATACCGTAAAAGCGGAATGCGTCGTCCCTAATTAGTCTGTTCAGACTGCACAGTCTTATCTGGGACCACACTTTACGTACAAGCAAGAAGACCCGTTTTCCCATAGCGAGTCTAAAACACATTCTTTATCTTAGTTAATACTTGTATACATATATAGTCTGTTCGGACTGCACATGCTTATCTGGGACCACACTTTACGCACAAGCAAGAGGACTGCACAGTCTTATATGGGACCACACTTTACGTACTAGCAAGAAACCCCGTTTTCCCATAGCGAGTCGCAAATACATTCTTTATCTCTGTTAATAATTTTATACACATGTAGTATGTGCTCTTATAAATCAGTATTAATAAATCAAACGATATACGTACTTCAAACCATAAATGTATCTATTTACATACGTTGTATAGAACGAAGACGGTTACCATTGAAGTCCGCGAACACGATTTCTACAGTATAACTGACGTTAATGTACACGACGTGAGTTTCGTCGGGGGAGATGTCAAAAGCCATGATTGTAACTTCTTGAAACTTGCCAGTCCAATTTTCAAACTTCTCAAATCCTCGCTACGAGGGCATCAAGGTCACGGAATCAAGGTCAAGGGCACACAGGAAGTTTTGATCGTGGCTTGTCATAACAACGTATCTGTCTCGACCTTTTCAGAAGAAAGATAAGAAAAGATGTTTTCATTTTCAACGATCATGATTCAAGAAATGATTTCATTTTCAATGTTCGTGTTTTGACATAATGATGGTATTCATGTACACTGAAGTAAATACTCTCGCAGAGGATGATCCGGGACGACACTTTCTGATAAACTGCATTTTGTGGTGAATGTATTGGAATGAAACGTTCTATAAAATTAACAGAAATGTGTTACTGTATGAGTTTTGAAAGAATTAGCACGCCTATGAAAGGTCAGCACTTAATTAAGCATATTGACCAGGTTACCACACACCTTAAGGGTCGCTTATATATCCAAAATGTGCTTCCTTGCTCGATGACATAAGCGTCTGCAGCAGGCTTCCATTTGTGCCGTCATATATGTTCACTTGTTTTTTTTTAACGTGACGATTCTATCCTTACCCGGTATGTTTACCAGCAGTGAAGAACGCTTTGGCGGCAGCAACACCTTTGCCCATACATTGTTCACCTGCAAACAGGAATGCGATAATGAAGGTTATATAATCTTTTTTATTGAAACCCTGTAACATCGGAAACTTTTGGCAGTTGAATCTATTCCATTTCATAGCAAGAACAACTTATTAATGTCTTTTGAGATGATTCTAAGAGCGCACCCCGAGTGGGGATCGAACAAGGGATAGCCCGGTCGCAAACGAACAAACTATCGACTGCATCATTGCGACCGTATAAGAGTTGAATGCAATTGCAGCGTGAAAACTACCAATGCTTTGCAATGACCGTTCCAATGCGGTGATCCCAGTTTTAATAGTGGTGTGTTTGTATGTTTTTAGTTGGGTTTTTTAGTTATAAAAAGAAAGTAGATTATAACAATAATTTCACGCCTGATAAGTTTTATGGAGTTTAATTGCTACTTTTAAATGTTGAAGATACACTTTAAATATGCATTTTACATTTTAAGTATACATTTTCTTAGAGAGGTGAAATGACGTTTTGTTTGTGAATTTACAGCGTATCAGAACTGATTGTTGATAAAAATTATCCGACATTCGTTTTTATTTCATTTCATATCATTTATTCGCCCCGAAAATTCGTCAGTAACAGCCAACACTGTTGAATAACAATAGGGTGTTTGAATAGAAACTCGTTACAGGTTCTATCCTAATATATAGTGAAAGTCATTTTCGGCTTGACTTAATTATTGTGTTGATGTTCTGTTTGTTTGTAAACTCAATTTTAAAAGACTAGCAAAATACAAATAAACATGTATACATACAAAATTAAAAATATATATTTCAATATAGAGTTTTTTATTAGTAATGCTAACCTGTGTGCAGACCTTCTACTTTTATTCCGTTGCCCAATTTCATGGCGATCCACTCGTCACCATGACACAACGCGACCTTTCTGCACTGAGCTTTACCCGTCACATTGCGTAGCAACCGTGGAGGGTCGACCTTGATGTTCCAGATTTTGATCTCCTCCTCCTCCTCGCAGACTAAAGAATGTAAAGAGTTAATAATCTCTCTACATCTATATGAGACCATCTTGTTAATCGTTTTACGTTTGATTACAATTGATCACCAATTTATTTTGGTTTCGTTTCTGTATATGACTGTGAATTATTTCATTTTTCATCACACCATTAAACTGTAAATACGGATTTCTCTCGGGCTATATTTGTTTCACCATTATGAAAATATGTGGCATCGATTACGCTTATATAAGGTGATTAAGAAAGTTCAAAACTGTAATAAAATATCCACTCTTACAATGTTTATATGTCAACGAGAGCTTAACTAAGAACGTTAATTTAGTTTCGTAAAAAACAACAAACAGCAACTACCGGTACTTTATAAAGTAACAACAAAGCGTATAATGCACCTGTGATGACGTATTTGCCACATGACGTCATCGTCATCATGTCAATGCCAGACGCGTGCACGTGGATGCTGTGTAGCAGCTGACCCCCTGGACGCTCCAGGATGTTGACATCAGGCTCGAACCACACTTTAGAGTTGTACTCACGTAAGCGCTGCTTGAACTCGGCTGTTGTCTGAAACAAAACCAACAATCGATTGAGCCGCGTCATGCGAATATGGGTCGTATTCCAATTGCGCAGTCTGGTCAGGAGATACTCTGTCCACTATAAAGTCACGCGAGATGTCGTGATGTCATAAGCAGACAGGGTAGCTCCTGACCCGACTGAATGCATGCGCAGGCTGGTCTGGGGCTTCGCTGACCAAATACGGCATAAGACCAGTGGTCGCATGAAGCGGCTCAATTCATAAAGAACTTTTAAGAAATATTGTTCAGTTATTGGCCTTGTAAAAGGTCTGTATACATATTAGTTATTATGAAATCTAACCGAATGTTTTGATTACTTTGGAAAAAAATAAATATTTTCACTTGAATTAGCTGGTTTTCTTTAGTAATAATGATATTTTACCATCAGGTCTTGTTTATTCAATGATTTTCCATGCCTACCGTATATGTACAATACATGATTGTGTATTCTTGTATTGTCTAAATGTATGTTAATGAAGATGAGTCTTGTTCTGGGACAACGTGAGTAAAGTGTCAGCACAGGCTTATCAGGGACGACACTTTCCGCTTTTATGGAATTTGTTGTTAAAAGGAAGTCTCTTCTAAACGCAAATCAAGTTTCGGCGGACTGCACAGGCTAATCTGGGACGACACTGTACGCAGATGCATTAAGAATAGTTTTCTTGAAACGAGTCTTATATGAGTCCGGCTTCAAACCTCGTTGTCCTCCAGGCGCCCGAGTAGCTGTGGCACGAACTGAACCGGATCCGTTTGAAGTCCCGTCCGGGAGAGCAGAAGCGCCTCCAGGATGTTCTTGAGCAGGGAATCCCCCTGGACCGCCGCTTTGGCCGCCGTGAAGTCGTCTAAGAGCGCCTTGGGAGAGCCGCGAGAAACATGCGTGAATTACATACTTTTAAGACGTGTTTGGCTCATGTTTCAGTGTTAATACAAGACACAGTGTTTTTGTTTATTTTGACAGTTAAAACATATACTATTATTTTCGGATATTTTTTAACGAAAAGCTAAAAATGTTACCGAGCAAAGTTTACTTACTTATTTGTTAAGAGCTATATATAATGTTCACATAAGAAACTCAAACAATCTAAATTTAAGTGAGACTGCACGATTTTTATGTGTTAAATTGAAATATATTGATAACAATATGTTAAAATAACACAAAATAGGCAAGAAAAATTATACATTGAAGACGAATGTCATAAAATGCAGCAAACACAAATTAGCGCCCCGAGCCGATTGTGACGAAGAATTTTCGTACATATTTTCCTACAATAACCGAAGCATTCGTCTTTTTATTAGGATCTGGAGTTAGTGTACGTGTGACGTATGAATAGATATCGTTGCAGGAAATTAAAATGATCCGTAAAACAACCTTGTGTCTTTGGGTCGCATGAACGAATCTGCACTAAAACTAAATTTAGATTCACATCGTACATGCATGATATACATGCTGGCGAATTCGACTGTACGTACATTTTCCATTTCAGAATTAAATATCTGGCTTATTTCGCATTTTTCGATACATGTTCTTCTTAACTTTTATTCAATTTATATTGAAATATATGTATAACAAGTTTTTTTTACACATTTTCTATCAATTCATAACTATTTGACAAAATCGTGCAGTCTCACTTTAACGTGTATTTAAACAGGTAAAAAAAGTCATTTTATCAGCCTACAATTACATCAGGTAACTAAGTCCGCATACAATAATGGTACATACAGTGGTAACAGTGACAGTAAACGACAACTAAAACCAATGATAGAGGATAAGGTCGTAACAATTTAAGTGAGTAATTATAACATACGATGTGGCATTTCTTAACCATAAAACTTACTCAACAGGAAGTGCATGTAATTTAGAAACGCAGAAGTGCACGTTTGCGAGACACTCCTTCTTGAGAAGGTCAACGTGACCCGCGTGCAGGCGGTGATAGGGCAGATTGTTTAGAGCCCGGATGTTGTAGTCATCCTCTCCGAAGCGAAGGGGCTGTGGCGTCACATAGATGTCCTCTTCTATTACCTCCCCTTTAGCGTTCGTGTACGGCTTTTTTTCTTCCTGGAATAAAACACTTAAAAGCTTATTTTAGCATCGTTCTCGGAAAACTTGCCTTAATGCATGTGCTTAAAGTGTCTTCCAGAGTAGCCCTTAAAGTCGGCACAGGCTAATCCGGGACGGCAATATCCGCCTTAACTGGATTTTTGCTAAGAAGAGACTTCCTTTGAACAAAAAAATACCTAAAAACAGAAAGTGTCGTTCCTGATTAGCCTGTGTAGACTGCACATGCTTATCTGGGACGACACTGTACGCACATGCATTAAGTCCGGTTTCCTACAGCGAGACTTGTATAAATACTCACGAGCTAGCACATGAATTTGCTAACATGTATATTCGGTGAAAATTTTGATATTACAGGGAGTGAATTAATAAAATCAATATAAAAATTCTCTATTTAGAAATGACTTGCGGCTGTTTGAAAATAATGAAACGTTTAAAAACTCATGATAACGATAATGTTCTTCATTATACTTCTATATTGGAGGACCAAAAATGATCAAAGACTCACATAGAAAATTGAGCCTGATTAAAAAATCAACGTATATTTTTATTTTTGCATACTAGTTATTGTGATATTCTTCCTGATATAACGACTAACTGTCCAAACATATCATAATTATGCTCAATACTACCATTTTCCCAGGCTCCCGCGAAGAAATCAGCTAGGTTGCCATGGAGACGCTTGTTCTTCGCTTCGTCTGCGCAGTAGAGCCCCTGCGCACTTTCCGTAAATGGATGGTGGTACCAGTTCAACACGCACGCACCGTCTGCACCGCGCTCAACTGCGGTGAAAAAAAACAACAACACATCTGTTAATTATAGACTATCACAGAGCATTGAAACAAATACGCGCAGTGTGTATGAAGTACATGTACTTTTTAAATGCCTTGACTTATTACATGCAGAATGTAGCTAATTTACCACTGATATTAATTTCATAAAAATCACTTAAAGAACATTGACGTAAGTGTTACTCAGCTGAAAAAAAAATCTGCAAGCATCAAGGTGAAGCGAACCTATGATCACAAGTTCTTAAGGCAGACGTTCAACCGTTGCGATAAACGCTTTATCTTAATTTTAATAATATGCGACGTTGATAATGCATGGGACATCATTGCCTTCTCAACAGATCGACGTTCGTAAAACATTAAATTCAAACGAGAAAATACCAGTATGGTTCAATACCGATATATTGGTCGATGTCCGTCCGTATTAGCACGAGAATTAGAGGGGGCAAACTGCGCATGCGCGGTGTCCAGTAGGTGAATTACTACCGTCTGAATGAATCTAATACATAAGATATTTACACGTTAAATATGTATTATACAAATCGAAGACAATATTGCGATTGCAGTGGCTTATAATCACCAAGTCGAAGGGCGACGTCTTATGTACCCCGTGGAAATGTAGGTACTGTCTCCAACCGACTAATGAGAATGAAGGGTCTTTATCGGCCCGATTTAATGTCAAAACTCTTTGCTCGTTGTATTTAAATTTTCTGCGCGAATTTTCCTCATTTTCCAGTTATTAAACCTTTCCAGAGCTGCGTGCACTCACCTTTAAGAACAGCGGTGTCGGGCACTTCCGGAATGTGGTCAGCAGGAGTTCCATCTAGGTCTGAGTCAACGTCCGGTTCCGTTTCTGCGCCCACGATGCCACTATGCTGTGTGCATCCCTCTGATCTAGTTCCGGGACCTGTATGTACATATCCTCGTCAGGAAATAATTTCTATAAAAAACGGCAAACATGTATCACAAGTTTATAATGAAATATTTTGCGTTTGCTAAATTATTTTAAGGACTTCTTAGCGGTGTGTTTTTAAGTTGTAGATCTACACAGATTTTGATGTCGTTTGGTATTTTAAAAAAAGTAAAATATTCCTCAAATACAAATCAAATACAACGTGTGGCCACCAGTGTTTTAGATAGTCAATGGACACGTAGATACACAACTCTTCTTTATTTTTTGTAAACTAGAAAAACTGGTTTTAAAGAGATAGAAAAAATATACGGTAACCAATTTATATCTTAACACTTTATGGAGCAGCCATGAGAGAAAATTTTGATTTTTTATGGTCACGAGTGATTAAAAAAATCAATAGTCTACCATATGTAATACAATTTCTTTACTTATGCCTTTCGCCCTATGTGGAGATAAACTGATGACTTTCGCGGGAATAATACAATTTGGACGTCAACATAATTTTTACTGTTTTAAACAGTGAATTCTCAGTTTTAAATCAATGTTATTTTCCTATAAGCCTCATGACAGCATAAATAAATTACTAGTACTAAATCAATAATAATAATAATAATAATAATAATAATAATAATAATAATAATAATAATAATAATAATAATAAAATAACTGTTAATAGACAGGCTACTGACAACTGAATATTAATGTAGGTTCGTGTGTTGCTCTTTTATCACTCATAACAACGTTTAAAATGTACAGCCGGGAGTACTTCTATGAATAAACATCCCCCTTACATGTATTTTATCTTTATAATAGTACACCTGTTGCCTTTATAAAAGTGTCGCTACCTTGAGGGCCGGAAACGTCTCGTATTTCTCCTCCGGAAGTGATGACACGATAATCTTACAGTGAGGCGGCGGAAGCCACATCAAAGAGCGGCCATTGTGAGAGGTGTCCAGCTGGTCAAGCGAGTCCAAGATGACCAAGAGTGGGCACTCTGCCGTGCCGTGCTTTAAGAGCAGATTCAACTGGACTTTTAGGAGGTCAACGGTCTAAAAAAGGGAAACTATTGTCCAGAATCCACATGACGATTTATCTTTGCACGAGGCAAAACAAGAAAGGAGTGTTTTAAAGAAAATAGTATGGTACCCGATATACATTTGTGTCGTGTTCTGAGAAAACTGGGCATAATGCATGTGCGTATAGTGTCGTCCGAGATTAGCCTGTGCAATCCGCACAGGCTAATCAGGGACGACACTTTCCGCCTTAACTGGATTGACGTGTAGAAGAGACTTCCTTTATACGAAAAAAAAACATAAAAGCGGAAAGTGTCGCCCCTAATTAGCCTGTGCGGACTGCACAGGCTAATCTGGGACGACACTTTACGCGCATGCATTATGCCCAGTTTTCTCAGAACACGACTCCTATGAGTCCCGCCCTGGGAAAACTGGGCTTAATGCATGTGCTAAAGTGTCGTCTCTTGGTAGCATGTGCAGTCCGCATAGGCTAATCAGGGAAGACAATTTCCGCCTTAACTGAATTTGCGTGTGAAATAGACTTCCTTTATACGAAAAATTCCATAACACCGTACTGAATTCCATAACACCGTACTGAATTCCATAACACCGTCCTGAATTCCACAATATCGTACTATATAGGTTAATATAGAAAGCACACGCATTTAGCCACTTTTTCCAGAACTAGGCTCATATGCATCTTGAAAGGAAATAACCTGGGACTGGCATTATACAATATTTAAAACTGTACGACCAGATTTATCATGTAAGCATGACTATGACAAAGAAGACAAATTTTTAAGAAAAACATTACTAGCAAAAAATAATAAGAACAAGAGCACCGCATAACGGATGCCAACGCTCGGCTGGGGGTGCATTTTGAATAAATGAAAGCTTTTCAGATTTTTTTAAGGTCACAGTGACCTTGACCTTTGACATAGTGACCCAAATATGTGTGTGGCATGTAGAACCCATCAATGTGCAACTACATATAAAGTTTCAAAGTTGTAGGTGAAAGCACTTTGATGTTAGAGCCAATGTTCAAAACTTTGACATAATGTTAAGGATTTAGCTAGACCCGGACGACACGACAAGACACGACGACGGACACGACACGACGAGCTGGCTATGAAAATACCTCGAGTTTTCTCCGAAAACAGCCGAGCTAAAAATAAGAAAAGGGTGAGATGCTATGATGAAATTATTGATGATGATGATGATGATGATGATGATGATGATGATGATGATGATGATGATGATGATGATGATGATGATGATGATGATGATGATGATGATGATGATGATGATGATGATGATGATGATGATGATGATGATGATGATGATGATGATGATGATAATGATGATGATGATGATGATGATGATGATGTTGATAATGACGATGATGATGATGATGATGATGATGATGATGATGATGATGATGATGATGATGATGATGATGATGATGATGATGGTGATGATGCTAATAATGATGCTGATGATAATGATGATGATGATGACGATGATGATGATGATGATAATGACACACGTACCAGGCCGGTTCGTGGGCTTTGATTCCCCAGCATACTCAGTTGTTGCACCAGACTCTGTAGCAGAGGCAGTACGGAAGAACTCTCCACTGTTGTACCGAGAAACCTGCAGCCCAGAGTAATATGCGTCATGTGATGTGTGTTAACGTTTCAGGTACATAATAATAATGAAGCCTTGCTCTGTGAAACAATGCTTAATGCATGTGCGTAAAGTGTAGGACCAGATTAATCTGTGTGTGAGAAACTGGGCTTAATGCATGTGCGTAAAGTGTAGGCTCAGATTAACCTTTGTGTGAGAAACAATGCTTAATGCATGTGCGTAAAGTGTAGGACCAGATTAATCTGTGTGTGAGAAACAATGCTTAATGCATGTGCGTAAAGTGTAGGACCAGATTAATCTGTGTGTGAGAAACAATGCTTAATGCATGTGCGTAAAGTGTAGGACCAGATTAATCTGTGTGTGAGAAACAATGCTTAATGCATGTGCGTAAAGTGTAGGACCAGATTAACCTGTGTGTGAGAAACTAGGCTTAATGCATGTGCGTAAAGTGTAGGCCCAGATAAACCAGTGTGTTAGAAACTAGGCTTAATGCATGTGCGTAAAGTGTAGGCCCAGATTAACCAGTGTGTTAGAAACTAGGCTTAATGCATGTGCGTAAAGTGTAGGACCAGATTAACCTGTGTGTTAGAAACTAGGCTTAATGCATGTGCGTAAAGTGTAGGCCCAGATTAACCAGTGTGTTAGAAACTAGGCTTAATGCATGTGCGTAAAGTGTAAGCTCAGATTAACCTGTGTGTTAGAAACTAGGCTTAATGCATGTGCGTAAAGTGTAGGCCCAGATAAACCAGTGTGTTAGAAACTAGGCTTAATGCATGTGCGTAAAGTGTAGGACCAGATTAACCTGTGTGTGAGAAACTGGGCTTAATGCATGTGCGTAAAGTGTAGGCCCAGATAAACCAGTGTGTTAGAAACTAGGCTTAATGCATGTGCGTAAAGTGTAGGCCCAGATAAACCAGTGTGTTAGAAACTAGGCTTAATGCATGTGCGTAAAGTGTAGGACCAGATTAACCTGTGTGTGAGAAACTAGGCTTAATGCATGTGCGTAAAGTGTAGGCCCAGATTAACCTGTGTGTGAGAAACTGGGCTTATTGCATGTGCGTAAAGTGTAGGACCAGATTAACCTGTGTGTGAGAAACTAGGCTCAATGCATGTGCGTAAAGTGTAGGCCCAGATAAACCAGTGTGTTAGAAACTAGGCTTAATGCATGTGCGTAAAGTGTAGGCCCAGATAAACCTGTGTGTGAGAAACTATGCTAAATGCATGTGCGTAAAGTGTAGGCCCAGATAAACCAGTGTGTTAGAAACTAGGCTTAATGCATGTGCGTAAAGTGTAGGCCCAGATAAACCTGTGTGGACTGCTCAGGCTACTCAGGGACGACACTTTCCGCGGTCTCTGAAATTTTTCGTTTAAATAAAAATTCTTAACAAAAATCCGCTCCAAGCGGAAAGTGTCTTCGCTGAGGACTGCACAGGCTTATCTGGGACGGCACTCAACGCACATGATTTAAGCCTCGTTTTTCCAGAACAAGCCGAAATATATGAATAATGCGTTTGCGTGTAAATGGTAGCAAAATGACGTTATTTCTTATGATAAAGAGGACATCAAAATACATTGCTAACGGACAACACAAAATTGATAACTCGCGTTTATTTAGTTTCTGCGACCACACTTTATTCGTGGACTTATCATAGCAAAAAATATTATTCAAGCCTCAGGCAAGAACGGGCCTCCTAAACTTCGAAATACACAAACACGTTAACTAATGAACACTTGATCGATTTTTATTTATAAAGGTCTTACAAAACTACGAAAAAAAGTCTATTCGATAAATTTGTCTCTTTCGCAACTTATTAATGACATTGGTAAATTTACTAGTTCCAATACTGCTATATCGGTAGTTCATATAGGAAACCTTATTTTAAACAGTTTAAAACAAATACTGCATTTTCCATCATCCATCGTCTCATTCGCGCGCGAGTGCGTGCGTGCGAAAGTTTTTTTTTCAATGAATCTTTACACCCTCCAGTCCGAGGGCACTCAAGATATGCTCAAATCGACATGGCATCAGTTACCTTAACACGAGCTTAGGCGTCTTGGCCAGCCAGATCTTGCTCAATTTTTCCGACAACGCCAGGATGGAATTGCCCGAACCTCTATTTCCGTGCACCACGAGCGGGGCCGTTGTCGATTCGTCCATCAAGAAGGATTTGATCCGCTGTAAGAGAAGAATGCACAGTGGCAACAAATGGGGCTCGTGCTGAGAAAACAGGGCTTTATGCATGTGTTGTCCCATATTAGCCTGTGCAGTCCCAACGAACTAATTACACTTTGATTCTCGTTTTAAAGAGAACCATTGTTAATGAAAAAATCAACAGCGGGAAATGCCGTCCGTGATTAGCCTGTACGGACTCCACAGGCTAAATTGAGAATAACATTTCCGCACATGCATTAAGCCCTGTTTTCCCACAGCGAGGCTCAAATCTTAAGTCATTGATAACTTGCACACGTTTTGTCTTAGCTTCATGTTTAACAATAATAATCGAACATCCACATACTATTAACACAAATAGTATATTAAAGTCCTAATACAGAAAAGACCTTACACAAGTAGCCACCAATTGATTACACTCTACAACTGTTTATTAAGATAAACATTCAGTTCGCCGTGGCGTTATGGATAAGGTGTTCGCCTAGAGATCGGGAGGTCACTGGATCGACCCCCACTCGGGGAGCGTTCTCTAGATCTTTCCCAAAGACATCAAGTACTAATTATATACTCAGGAAACGGACTCGAGAGCGTTTCTGTAAGCCTGAGACTTTCGATGCAATCGAGCTAAAATAAATATGTTAAATCTAAGATAAACATTTGTGCCAATTTATTTCCGACTACCGCTCTGTCTTGGACTGTTGGAGGATCCTTGATAGAAAACCCGAACATACTCAAAGTGTAGTATACAGATTTTAATACGATAGGGCATTACACAATTAGGTGTAGCAAACTAGTAACACAGAAATCGCTCATGATTCTCCAAATTGATAGCGTTGGAATGTTGAGCGCGCGTACATCCAGAATCTCGGTACGTCTATGGAACACCGCGCACAACCGAATATGCTGCAAAATTCCTCGGTGGGTCGGACGTGCAGAAGCTTTCGATTCCGAATAGCTTGCGTCACCAGGGAGATCATGTTGTCCGCGATGTCCTTGCAGATGCGCGCCAGGTACTTCAGGTGCTCTTAGCATGTGTCGGGCTAGATACATGCGGCGCAAACCGGATGTGCTTAATACCTTACACAATTATTGAATTACATTTGAACATTCATCTAAAACACAATCAATCGTGGCATTTAAATTGGTAAAGAAGTAATTGTCTTGACGTTAATTTCATTGAATTGAAGGTGTACATGCGATATTTGTTTACTCGTCCGCATATACAATCCAATTGTGGAAAACACTGTTACTGTTACTTTTATTAAAGGTACGCATAAGCGTTTGATTGTCTGCAAATGGAAAAGAGCGTCCGTAGCTGCTCCCGTACGCTTGTGAAAGCCAAACGCGGGGAATAAGGGGCTATTGTCGTCTAAAATCGTAATTGTAATTGAGTTTAACCCTTTCCTGCTCAGAGGCAGAGTATAAAAGGGTTCAGCGAATGTATGGCCGATCAGTCTTTGGGCTCAGAAGCAGAGTGTAAAAGGGTTCAGCGAATGTATGGCCGACCAGTCTTTGGGCTCAGAAGCAGAGTGTAAAAGGGTTCAGCGAATGTATGGCCGACCAGTCTTTGGGCTCAGAAGCAGAGTATAAAAGGGTTCAGCGAATGTATGGCCGACCAGTCTTTGGGCTCAGAAGCAGAGTGTAAAAGGGTTCAGCGAATGTATGGCCGACCAGTCTTTGGGCTCAGTAGCAGAGTGTAAAAGGGTTCAGCGAATGTATGGCCGACCAGTCTTTGGGCTCAGAAGCAGAGTGTAAAAGGGTTCAGCGAATGTATGGCCGACCAGTCTTTGGGCTCCCGACATACTTTCCCGGCCGACCCAGTGCAAGATCTGGAAGATGTGGAAGATCTGGTCGGAATGCATGCGCCGCTCCATCCGGTGCTCCTTGAGTTCCCGCAACCTCCGCCTTCTCCTGCGCACCCCGATAGAACGAACCACGTGACTGCAAACACTAGGTTAGCACGTGACTATGCGTGACGGAGTGAACCACATGACAACACACACCTCGTGAGCAAGTGACTATACGTGAACAAATTATAATACTGCCAACTTTTAAAGCATGTTTTTGGCCTTTCATTTTCCTGTTCCAAGCATGGTATAATTTTAAAGATCTGTATTTCGTCTTCAAAAAAATGCAATAAAAAGGCATGTCCTACGAATGCAGACACGATAAAAACATCGTTTTTACAAAACATTGCTCCACAAAAGCCCCATACAACAGAAAACACACTCTACAAATAATATTTTATGTTAGAATGCAATTGATGTCATCAAAATTCTCCAGACACATATATGATATAGGAAAAAGCCACATATTACAGGTCTAAGATTTTTAAATGTCTTTTATGCAAGAAGAGACGAAAACTCTTGAGAAATTACGCACTACGAAGAGACACTCGATTTTTTAGTTGAATGTAACCTAAGATGGCGGCGTTTGACAACACATTAAGTATACGAACATAAAACATACATTTCAGTAAAGAATATAAAACTTAAAATGTCATGACAAGGTAAATATGTGTTTCTTTCATGCGATTATCTTAAATAAATATAAATGTATGATGGTCTTATTCATACAATTTCAATTTCTGAAACAAAATTAATCGGAAATTGTACATTTTGTCAAGACAGATCATTAAAGATGAATGAGTTGCTCCCCTTCTTTAAATATCGTTCGGTCATTTAGAAATTTACATAATATTGATGATTTTGTTTACATTTATCAATGCGCTGAAAGCAAAGAAGTTGTAAGTCATTGCATAATCTGAGACGCGACTCATTTTTCAAAATCAGGGTATAACTTTTTTAATACAATATTGAAATAAACACAACCCATTCAAATTTGGAAAAAGTGTGTATAGGTTACAGTAGTGCCTATTTTTAAAGAGTTCCTTTTCTCTTCGGTATCAAAAGCATTTTAGTTATCGCAACCATGCTTTTTGTGATTATTTCCTGCATCCTGTGTGTGTCTGCAACATTTTGGCGCATTTCATTGGGGATAGCTAAAGAAACTTCAGCGTACAGTTTATATAGTATTGACAGACCTGTACGCTGAAGCTAACCCCGTATCGAAAGTCAACCAGAGTCGTAACATATTTATGTCACGCTATAAATCAAAGAAAGCTCATTTTCTTGGATACATTTCTACATATATTGGTGAATGAATATAAATTACTGCATCAAGGAATATTTTAAGGTTCAAATGTTTCAAATGCATCTTACAATAAATGAAAATAACTCTCATCAGTCTGAAATTCACAATTTTGACGCCATTGTCGCTTTGTCACGTGACGAGTTTTCATTTCGATACTTTCGGATAAACCTTGACATGTTATGCTGAAATTGTAAACGTTTCTTTCGTTTTCTGAAATCTATTATTTGTGATTAACAACTTACGTCTGGTGGATTATAAGACTGATTTCATTGTGAATCAGGTAGTTTTATATAATATTTACTTTGACTTTGTATTGACACTACAATTTGTTTACAAAATAAGCCAGAATAATTAAAATACCGGGAAATGTCATTCTGAATTTGAAAACACCTGAGCACATGGTTTGTTACTAAAAATAGAAATAACGTCATATGACCGTGAAATCTCGGGAGATTCGCATTTCAAGAAAGTCTGTCAGATTGCTGTTTTTCTCGATATGTAAGAGCAGAATAGATACATTTTAAATGTTTAAGATAGTATTTTGTGAAAGAATATATATCAGTTAAATGTGAAAAATGTCAATCTTTCCAATCAAGTGCTTGATTTGGGCCAACAACTGCATTTAAAAGCTGTTTTGGACCGGTCTTTGTTAATTGTCAACTTTTCGGGAATTTCTGGTTGACTTTCCTAATGGGGTTGGTCCATAACTATAAAGTCGCGCCAGTCAAAAATCATAAAAAGCGACATTTAAAGTTATGGAAGCCAGAACTACATTTGGGATTACGTTGTAAGATAACTGTTTGGGGTGCATTTATTGAATGCGGGGATTTTGTCGAAATTTCACTTTCGAAACTCTGTTTTCCGAGGGTGCTTGCCTTTGGGCAAATATTACTTTCTTAGAAGTTGCGAGACCATATATTTTTGACTGCATTTATTGAAAGAGTACAGATTTATCTTTAAAATGATACCGGTCTTGCAAAATTTGATGTATAGGAGATACAAGAAAAATGCTTTGAAAGTTGCCAGTTTTATAATGGGACCCAATGGGAAATGGATTCAGTGTAATATAACCTATACATAGTTCCCGAGATAATAACAGGTGCGCGCTAACAGGAAATGTCCGCCATTTTGTTTGGCAAATACACACAATCGATAGCGCTTTCTACATCTACATCTGATTAATTTTCGTGAATTGTCGTCTTTCTAGAAAAATACTGACTAAGTAGAACTTATTTAATGCTAAAATGGCAGATAAGCAATCATAAAACTTGTACAAGGATCACATAGAAGGAAAGGAAAGGAAAAGATACGACGAAAAAACATCCTTGATAGGCGGAAGAGACCCGTACGCTTTGAGTAAGGGTGATCTCGTCAGTGACAATAAATGTCTGCCATCAGTCACATACATTGACATTGTGAATTATTCAATTATCACTAAAAGTGCATATACATTTGAGCAGCTGAAAGCGTACAAATCTATGGAAGCAATCAACCAGTTGAGCTGTGGTTGGGTTCGTGACGTACAGAGCATGACTGTAAATGACAATGTTTTGGTCAGAGCTCCAGATAATAATTTGGTCAAATTCTTATTTACTCCCTATATTAAAAATTAATTCTTATTTTACCCCCTATTTATAAAATTAATTCTTATCAATATGTTACCAAATTATTTTTAGCTCATCTATTTTTTGAAAAAAAAATTATGAGCTATTGTCATCACCTTGGTGCGGTGTCGGCGTCTGCATCGGCGTCGGGTTAAGTTTTGCGTTTAGGTCCACTTTTCTCAGAAAGTATCAATGCTATTGCATTCAAACTTGGTACACTTACTAACTATCATGAGGGGACTGGGCAGGCAAAGTTAGATAAATCTGGCGTGCATTTTGACTGAATTATGTGCCCTTTTTATACTTAGAAAATTGAAAATTTTGGTTAAGTTTTGCGTTTAGGTCCACTTTTTTCAGAAAGTATCAATGCTATTGCATTCAAACTTGGTACACTTACTTACTATCATGAGGGGACTGGGCAGGCAAAGTTAGATAACTCTGGCATGCATTTTGACAGAATTATGTGCCCTTTTTATACTTAGAAAATTGAAAATTTTGGTTAAGTTTTGTGTTTAGGTCCATTTTATTCCTTAAGTATCAAAGCTATTGCTTTCATACTTGCAACACTTACTAACTATCATAAGGGGACTGTGCAGGCAAAGTAATGTAACTCTGACTGGCATTTTGACAGAATTATGTGCCCTTTTTATACTTAGAAAATTGAAAATTTGGTTATGTTTTGTGTTTTGGTCCACTTTACCCCTAAAGTATCATAGATATTGCTTTCATACTTGGAACACTCGCAAACTATCATAAGGTTACAGTAAAAGGACAAGTTGCATAACTCTAGTTGTCATTTTTATGGAATTATGGCCCTTTTTTGACTTAGTAACTTTGAATATATGGTTAAATTTTGTGTTTCGATCCACTTTACTTCTTAAGTATCAAGGCTATTGCTTTCAAACTTCAAATACTTTCATGCTATCATGAGGTTACTGTACCTGGCAAGTTGAATTTTACCTTGACCTTTGAATGACCTTGACTCTCAAATTATTAAATTTTGCTAAAATTGCCATAACTTCTTTATTTATGATTAGATTTGATTGATACTTTGACAAAACTACTCTTACCTGACATACCACAATAGACTCCACCCAAACCATCGCCCGTGCCCCCCCCCCCCCCCCGAATCCCGCCCCCCTATTTTTTTTTTTTTTTTTTTTAAGATCATCTCACAAATGACCACCACACCCTCACACTATACCCCCCCACCTCACCCACAAACTTTTTTTTGAAACGGTTAAAAAACACAAATATTTATTTTTATTATTTTATGTTTGAAATACCGTCCAACCATCGCACCCAAGAATCCCCACCCCCCCACCCCCCGATTTTTTTTTTCCTTTCTTTCGCATTTTTGGAAGATAATGTAATAAATCTCCACACCCCCACACAATGCACCCCTCTTCACTCCACCCCTCCCTCCTTTGTGATTGAAAATGAGAGTCCCTTCACCTTCAAAAAAAAAATAGATGAGCGGTCTGCACCCGCAAGGCGGTGCTCTTGATTATTCATTGTTTTTGACACATCAACAATTCAACATTCTGGTTTATAGTCTTGGAAAATCCTGGCTTTCCTTCTCCATTTCTTGCTTTCGCATAATCGGACAGCTTTTTCCGGTCTAAACCTCAATGTTTTTTTGTGCTTTAGATTCACAGTCATTTACGCCAGAGCTTACAAGTTGATCAATTATTGACGAAACCATGCTTTGAGTATTTGATTCTTATTGAAAGAATGCATGCAGCATGGACTTTAGACACTGAAATGGCTTTTTTTTTGCCTTCCACGCTTCGATACATCGCTTCGGTCGGCCATTTTGATTTTTTTATGTAAAATGGTCACTGACACTTCCGCTTAGGTCATAATGACCTTTTGGTCGCCGTTAAAGTCATATCAAAAACTATATTGAACATTTAATTTTCATGACATATTGAATAGGTATACAGTATATTACTTGAGTATAAAAATTACGATAAGTGTAATTAAAAAGGTACAATAAACAGTAATGACTCGCCTGCAATACTAGGAGAACAGAATCGAGACCGTTTGGCCTTTCGACCGTTCTTAGGTGTGGCTCCTCCGCACAGCAAACGCTTGAGTGGCGTTGACTTAAAGTTGTAGTTTCAATTGAGCGTCTAGACGAGTCAGAACCGGGATGAAATGTTTACCGTATATAATTTGCTACTGAAAGTTTTACGCACGTTTGAAAATTTCGAATTCTCGTTATATTTTTTCAATGCTTAACTTTACGCAAAGATTTTAAATCTAAATCGTTATTTAAGAAATTCTATTCGTTTTTACGCATATACGCATGTTATCTGGAGCACTGGTTTTGGTGACTGCAAAGGTAAGTAAACTCTATACAATTGTCGTGTTAATATATCTAGATCTAGCATCAAATAAAAATATGAATTTGTCAAAATTTAAGTAAATAGTTTTAACCTGGAAAATCGCATATTTAGTCATTACATAAAAGGAATTAAATGGGAAAAGATAATAGCTTGAGGGGTCCAGGAAATAAACCAGTGCCTTGATGGCCCGGTAGTATAGTGTCCGCTTCATATGCAGGATAAAGGTTGTGGGATCGGTCCCTGGCCAAGGCATACCTATTATATTATACTAGTGGCTCACAAGCAAATACCATGTATGTCGCAATACATTTATAGCTGTAACTGTACAGCTAATCAAACCTAATCTTTATTCTTATTTGTTATTTGTTTGTTACATTAATAAAAGCTTCTTTATCTTTTAATTTAATTTCTTACAGAATACATTATATTGTGAAGGTATACTGAAACCAATGAAATATATATGGGGATCAGTTTCTGTTTACCTCCTGGTGTTCTTTATGGGGATCAGTTTCTGTTTACCTCCTGGTGTTCTTTTTCTGTATATTATTATAGGTTATGAGTTATTATTATATACATTCATTTCAATCTCACTTAGGTTCGACACTCCCAGCAGATGAATGCAACACCACTTCATCCCTGGGTCATAGCCAATAAAGATGGTATGGTAGAGGCAGCACATTGCGACTGCAAGGCTGGTCTCAGGGAGACATGTAGCCATGTCGGAGCCTTGCTTTTTCACATAGAGGCTATACATCGCCTCATGTCCCGCAGAACTGTGACACAGGAAAAGGCTTACTGGTCCACGCCTAAAGCAGTCGACAAGGTGCCCTATGCTGAAATTCGGGATATCGATTTTACGTCTGTGTCAACCAAAAAAAGGCGTCTTGACAGTGTTATTAATGGTATGTATATATACTAATTATGAGTGGCGTTATACACCTTTAGCAAGGCTTATTTAACTAAGAGACTGTAAGGAACACTTTCACTTTAGCGGCCCATATAATAATGGGCTGATAAGAGACGTAACTTTCTTTCTTTAAAAGTTATGTGTTTCAGGGGGCTGCAGTGACACACCCCTGCTTTGGCCTTGTACCAAAACTATTGCATAACTTTGTATATGTATATACTATATAATTATGAGCCGCCTCACTGGTAAAGGCACCGTAGGCAATCGCAATCAGTTCAGACCCAGGTCAGCCTGCACTAGAATGTGCAGTCTGATCAGAATCGTGACTGTTCGCTATTCAAGTTATTAATTCTCAGGATGTTAAACAAAAAGTTTAGATCTTTTTTGAAAGCATGTGTTATCTGGATCTAGACTGGTCACAATTATATTGAGGTCCTTTTTCTTATGTGGGCTGTGACATGGCACATATGTGTTTCATTGTACAATTGAATATCTTTGTACATTTTTTTATTGATGGGCACTGTTGTATTTCAGGTGAGGACGTTCAACAAGAGCGACAACCTTTGAAATTGCCATATGTACCTGAACCGACCGCACTAGAAAGGCGGGAGTTGTTGCGAGATTTGCATGCCGCAAACACACATTCGTCGGTTCTAACTGTCTCGTCTGGATTCCAGGATGAATTCTTCAAGATGGAAATCTACCTCAGCCCCTTGTGGATCTACGGGATGACAGGTATTTAGATATGTCCCCGGAAGCTCTGAGAGCGCACTGTATTGAGCTCAGTAGAACTTTAACCGTGACTGAAGAGCAGGCAATAAATGCCGAAAGGCTAACTCGATACCAGAGCAAATATTAAAAGTGGTTTCGCTTTCGGTTAGGAAGAATAACTGCTTCCATCATGAAATCTGTGTGTACAACAAGCAGCGAGAATCCTGCCTTATCAACTGTCTTGGCTTAATGCAGTACCAAGCGCTTCAGATCGAAAGCCACTGACTATGGGATTAAACAGGAAAAAATTGCTCTGAAGGAATATGAAAAAACGAATGAGGACAGAACACGAGAACTTTACCATAACAAGATGTGGACTGTGTATCAACTCAGAGTACCCTTACATTGGTGCAAGCCCGGATGGTTTTGTGAAATGTGATTGTTGTGGTGAAGGTCTGGTTGAAATAAAGTGCCCTTTTACTGCAAAGGACCATGGCCTTGCTAATATTCTATATCTATGTGACGGCAAGCTTTAGGACAGTCACAAGTACGCGTACCAAGTGCAGACACAGCTCCTTGATTATTGTGATTTTGTTGTATGGTCTCCATCGGATATATTTGTTCAAAGGATTGAACCCGATATTAAACTGGGTGATGAAATTGTAGAAAAATCACAGGCCTTTTTCACTCATGCTGTTTTACCTGAACTGACAGGAAGTCTGATTTCCAGAGAAAGGCTGCCTAAGCAAACTCCGCGGACAGGAACATTGTTCAGTGATGTGTGCCCAAATGGTCCGCAAAGTGCTAATCAACATCCCAAAGCTGCTCAGCCCCTTTCCCCGGTGAAAATAAGTACCCAATCCATGTGTAATTCCTCTGTAAAAAGTGTTGAGGACATCAGTCAGTCTGACGGGGCTTCTCAAGAATTACGTTGTGTTTGTGGTGATATTGCAGATAAAAACACTGAATGTACTGTGAAATGTGCAAATGAAAACTGTCCACATGGTTTCCTGCATTTTAAATGCATTTTCAATCAAAAGAAAACCCAAACCCCCATATTACTGTCCATCATGCAGACATAAGATGTGGAAGTAATATCCACTTGTGATACTTAACTGTGATTGATACAGATACAAGTTTTTGTTGAGGATGACCATGGCATTGATATTTCTGAAAACATCTTGGAAGCAGACCAGACGTAATGAAACACAGCATCTGGTCTGTTTCCTAGCTGTTTGACATTCAGACAATATTTCTTTATGAAAATAAATGGGGCATAAAATATGCATTGTAGTATTATAAATTGTTTCTTTGATACTTAAATAATATATCTTTCCTTTTTTTAATTTTCATGAAAGAATGTAAATTATAAAAATAACTGTGTTTCAGGTAGTCATTAAATCAGGTTTTAAATTTAAGAATTTCTATTAAATCAGTAATGTATTATACTTCTTCTTTTACTTTTGAACATTTTTAAGCTAAAAAGATTGTACATCATTAGAATAATTTACAAACCACTACTATAAAGTTTTACTTTCATTTATATATGTATGCAAGGGACTTTATACTAATTAACAGCTTCAGTTTTAATCAGTTTTAGTTGCTTCCCACTTCATGATAACTGTGATATAACAAATATTTGGTATGTGTTATTTATGCATGTAATAACTGGTATGATATCTTGAAAGCGCAGTCTGATCAGGATCCAAACTGTTTGGTATTCAGTCAGTAAAACAAAGATGTTAATCCAATAGTCTGGATTTTTATAAGACTGTGTTTTTATAAGCAGGCTGATATGGATCAAAACTGGTCGCATTTGCCACAAGGTCTCTTTTCCCGTGACACTGTATCATCATGCTATGCACATGTATGCCTGTCTCTTCATTAATTAAATGTGCTTTTCCTGTGACACTGTATCATCATGCTATGCACATGTATGCCTGTCTCATCATTAATTAAATGTGCTTTTCTTGCAAAGCTAAGGCCACATCAAATTGTTTACTTGTTGTTTTTTTTAAACAAATATGTATTTTTTTCTAAAGCAAGCAAAAAAAAAAAGAAATTTAGTTTTAATAATTTTTATATTTATGCCATCAACAAGATTTATCCTCCGCTACAGATGCCAGAAATTCTATCGAAATTAAGCAACATATATGAACAGAAGCAAGCAAACAAATACTATATACATGCATAAGAACATTCTGTTTTCCTTTTCTGTATCTTGTTATCAATTCGATGTGGCTGTCGTCTAATATATTATTCCTTTCATATAGCATGTGCTACTGTTTGCCTTAGTGCTATCAGCTTATGGTTTGCATGTTTGATGTTAAATAAATCTTGAATATTTTATGTTTTTGGTGTTACTTGTAAAGTATGTGTCCATTCATATAAAATTAGTTGCTTACGGCGATTGTGACCGATTTGGATTCGAAACCAGATCTGCCTCCACTTAAAAGCGTAGTCTCGCTACTAGTCTGAGCAGAATCCAAACTGTTCGCCATTCAGTCAATAAAAAAAATCACAGATCCAATCTGTTTGTTATTCAGTCAATAAAGCAATGCACAGGCTGATCTGGATCAAAACTGGTCACAATCACCTTAAGGTCCATTTTCCTGTGATGTGACTCATAAAGTTCTGAAATGTCTCAAGCACTGCACAAGAAAGAAAAATTGTGTTTATATATTTTATTAAGTGACAGAAATAAATAAATATACATTACATAATCATTCTTTGAATATGTTACCACTAGTATGTAAAACTGATTCAGGTCGCCGCATAACCAAGCCTGGCATTTCAAGATGGTGTTATTTTAAAAATTATTTTTGCATTCATTCAAAATTATACAATATATACACGTTTAAATCGAAATGCAATATAAAGACGAAGCATAATCTTCTGTCACTTTAGACTTTTTCTTATGATATCTAGACAATAATATATATCAGGTAGCACATACATTTCATATGATCCTTTAGATGTCACTTTCATGTTGTTTTGACAGTTACCTTCATAAAAAAACTTATTAATTGAACCCAACTACAGATTCATTCATGTTGGTTAACGCACAACAAACAGTAGCTATTTTATCAATTGCGGGAACACTTCCGTTTTGGTTCATGAAGTAGTCTATGGGAAGTTTATCTTGCAAGATGGTATATTTGCTGCGGACAAGACCTATGACTTTTTCAACATGGATTCTCACATGTGCAATTTTCCGAGTTGTTTCAACATCTATGGCTGACAACTGGGCCTTACCACGCATAAATGCTGGTATATTTATTTCCGCACAATGAACACCGACACTGTCTGCAATGTCAAAATCACGATCTGCTAAAACTAAATCACCTGGAAGAAGCTTGCCTAAAATACCACAACCTTCAGACTTTTCACAGGCCCTGCCGCCCCACTCTGAAGAAAGAAATGAAATAGATCCTTGGGGTGTTATTCCAATCAAGAATTTAACAGTATTGTTATGTTTGTAATTGCTCCAAGTCTGAGCTCTTGCCATAAGTCCTTTAGGTCTTTGAATAAATATTTCAAAACAGTCAATTATGACAGCAGTTTTTTTGGAGAAGTGTGTTCTGAATTCCATTGGCATTATCTTCTGTAACTCCTCTCTCTCTGGCCAGTAAATCAAGTGTTTCAGTCTGATGTACAGAATGTGTATCATGACTAGAAAAATCCTAGACACTGTTGATGTGGAGACACCAAACCTGTAAGCTAAGTCTTGCACCGGCATATTGAGTTTAAGGCGCATCAATGTCATTAAAATATCACCAAGCCTATATTTTTTGTACAGATGAATGGAGTTACTATGTTGAGCACTATCACAAGGACGCGGAAGTTCGGCAGACCTGTATAGTATTTAACCTTTTCATTGTCATGTTCAAAACTTTCCTTTGACAGCTGATGTGCTTGCAATTCAGCTTTCAGCTGCATGTTCTCAGAGATCAGTCTTTGTATTGCACTATCTACCTGACTTTGTGTTACTCATGGAGTAGATGGGCTCTCCAGAAGTTCACTTTCGACAGAGTGATTAGGGGGCTTGGAAGTACTCTCAGAGGCAAGTGGCACGGCTGTGAATATTTCATGAATCTCAGGCGATTCAGACTGTAACTCAATAAGTGCTCTGGCCACATGGTGCTTCTCTTGAACCTCATCCCTATCCAACTTCCTCTGGTATCTGAAATTAAACAGCATACTACAAATAACATGTACTTAGTATAGAGACAGACCAACTTACCAACACTGAGACTCACTGACTCTTGTACAATTCCAGTTTGAACCCATCAAATCCAGATGGCAGATTGGGTAGTCATTTTTCATGCATTTTCAGATCAAACCACATTTATCATACATGTATAGTGTACCTTTTTTTTTTAGTTTCTATCTTCTTCTCTTTCTTCAAAGATTAACTTGGTGTCAGGTCTTCTCCAAGAAGAAGTGTTGGGGCCCAATCAGGATTGGATCTTTCATACATACTAGACGGTTTGCCTGAAAAACAGAGTGTCATTAAAATTGAACTATCAAATAAGCATACGAGATGTTAATATTCTTAGTGCATTGTCATAGAAAAATGTACACTTGTTCAGAATCTGATCTATGCAAAGAAATATGCATTGACTGCACTTTAACGCTGCATGAGGTCTGAGCCAGCCTAACAATAACAATAACAGCCTAACATATCTATAAATAGAAAGCGCAGGCTTTAACTTGTAAAATAGAACATCAATATATCCATTTCAATTACCGTTTATAATATGATCGGAGCAGATTGTCGAGTATTTTGTCGGCGCATCTTTCCGGTTGATATTTGCCAGCCACAGTCGTCGCCGATCTTCGCTCAAAGTTTTCGTGAAATCGCCTTCATTTTCTCTGACAGTTGGAATTGAATAGAAATCTCGTCTTACTGAATTATCTGCTCCATTGCAGCAACCTTAAACCCAACATGACACACCCATATTTTACTAAAAATAGATGAATTCGTCATCTGTAGTAGGTCAAGCGTAAGTGCGTTTGTTTGCCAAAAAAATTTGGCGGCGGTGTAAAAATGCTTAGGCCTAGGATCATGAAACTTCATAGGTACATTGATCATGACTGGCTGATGACCCCTATTGATTTTCAGGTCACTAGGTCAAAGGTCAAGGTCACAGTTACTCGAAACAGTAAAATGGATTCCTGATGATAACTCAAGAATTATTAGGTCTAGGATCATGGAACTTCATAGGTACATTGATCATGACTGGCAGATGACCCCTATTGATTTTCATGTCACTAGGTCAAAGGTTGAGGTCACAGTGACTAAAAACATATTCACACACTGGCTGCCACTACAAATGACAGCCCATATGGGGGGCATGCATGTTTTACAAAACAACCCTTGTTATGATCTTTTTGAGGAAATAGTAATACTGACAATTTACCATGCTCTTAAATATCCATTATATGCATCTTTTGACGATTTGAAAACCTGAAAATTATAAAGCGTCATGTGACGCAAAACGATTGAATAATTTGGAAAGTTTTGTTGTTGTAGTTATATTTTGGGAAACTACAAGGATTGCTTATATAGGTAAAAAATACATCTGGTCTAAGCATGAGCATGGATGGTCTAGTTGTTTAGGTGGGAGACTTTTTACTCCAGGACTCCAGGGGTCAGTGGTTCAAGCCCTGTTGAGGGTTACTTTTTTTTCCTTTTTTTAAAATTGTATTGTTTTTTTACTGGAGATGTTTAGGTCAAATGTTTAAATTTATTAATATAAAGCATTTAATGACATGTTTCTAGACATGCCAAAATCTGTTGGACGGCCCCTTTAAGCAAGGTTTGTGTGTGCTCTGTTTATCCTTTTTAAGTTATAGAGATAAATTAGACACACAAAAAACAACAAAATGTCTTTTTAGACGTTCTGAAAGCATAGAAAACATGATGAAATGGTATATAATGAGATTCAGTTTATATCGAATAAAATTTGCAATCACAGTTATATGACATGAACATTTTTGGAATATTGATGATACCTATCCCACTAAAAATATAATTTTATGAAAAAAAATCCCCTTAGAAAACTTTTATCTTTTTGACGCCATAAACAAAGTTGAAATATACAAGAAAATAATTGATTAAAATAAATAAAAATAAATTTGCAAGCAATACTTTTTACCCATGAATTAGGTAGTTATTAAGACAGCGCTATTGACCCGTACTTGGTTGTTGATGCATTACTTGTTACCCTAACAGTTTACACGGTGTCAACAAGTCTCTGACTTTAACATCAGTATAGACTAATGCTGCTGGGACACCACTGGCATTCACCGGGGCTCCGCCTGGGCATTACCGGCGATGACCGGGGTTAAACCGTAGCTCTGCTGGGGTCTGATGCCAGTATAGCCCCTTTGAGTGCCTGTGGAATTACGGTATATCGGGGCTCTGCCGGGACACTGCCGGCTTTCACCGGGGCTCCACATGGGCATAAACAGCGACAACCCGGCCTTTGCCGGGGCTTTACCCGGATAAACCGTAGCTAGTCCGGGGTTGACCGGGACTCTGCGGTGTTGTTGACCGGCTTCAACCAGGGCGGCGCTGGGAAATAGTGTGACCGCATAAACAAATTTCTACGCATCATCCCGGTTCTCACCGGTCAACCGGCATGAACAAACCGGGATGGACCGGGGCTCTACCGGAAATAGTGAGACTTGTGCTTTAAGTAGAAATTATATTTCACTTTTTTGAATCAATTAAATGTTCAACCACTCAATTTCACTGATTTTTAATCAGCAATTTTTTTTTCTCTTGCCAACTGTCTTTCTTAACTTTAAGCATTTTATTTTTGTTCATTATCTGAACAAATATTATTTTAATAAAACTCAGCGAATCATATGTGCTGTCTGACATTTGATAGCTTATGACAAGGGTGATTATTTTGCAAAGCACGCTTTGTACACTTACTTTTCATAATTATGCTCTGGACATAAAGTATGAAAAGAAACAAAGTGAATTATCTCAAAAGCAATAGGGCCACTGATAAATGCAATATTTATATGGCTCTGTAATAGCCAAGGACACACAAAACACAGTTATTTTCTCAAGATTCATTATTTTTCATTCTTAAAACATCGCAAGTTTACACTTTTCTTTACTTCTACATCCTTTATCCTTTATGTATATTGTAAATCAGACATAGCAACCTACATTGTATGTGATTGAGATAAATATTATTTGATTTCAGTTTTATAATAAGATATAATTAACCTTTAATAAAACATTGAAATATATCGGTGGCCATGATAAAAGCACTTCCCGCACACTCCTGAACAAAATCAGGTAGCAATTTTGGTTAGTTGATTTAAATTATATGTTTTTTTACACATAATTTTAGAATCTAAAAAGGTGTTTGGTAGCTCAACAGGTATTAAGACATGAATAATATGTATTCACAGAGTTGTGTTATCTTTTTGGGAAATAATGAATGAGCTAACTATGTTTCTGTTTTGAATACACAGTTGATGTACAGAGGGCACTTTGGCAAGCAAGGGGCTTAAGCATTTTACGCAAGAGAAATAGAACTTGAGAGTCCAACTTGGACATTCACGGACATCCCTCCTGTCTAGTTGGAAGTGACAGAAATGATACTCAAGCTAAACACTTGAAACTATTCTGGCCCCCTCCTGTTCAGGTGGAAGTGACAGTTATTGGGATAGTTATCTAGTGAGCAGCAGAAACGGAACTCAAGCTAAACCCTGGACATGTACTGACCTCCCTCCTGTTGAGTTGGAAGTGAAATTGGTTGTTTAGTGAGCAGCAGAAATAAAGTTCAAGCCAAACACTGCACCTGAACTGACCTCACATGCCAAGTTGTGTCAGGTAAGATTACATTTATATCAATAATAGCCGCAGCCTTAGTGGCATGCAGCCCAATCATAGATTGTGTGTTCAACTGAGGTTCAAATGCTATGTTGGTCAGTCATTGTCTGGTGTCAAATGTGTGTTGCCTGTCATTTTAAGTTTAATTGTTTGGCGTCTTCATTGAAGCCACAGGAAAGACGTTAAAAACATTGGAATAGTGTCACAAGTCCTAACCCAATTAAGAAGAAATCCATATTTGATACTGTGTCACACAGTGTAAACTGTTGTCAATTCATTGCAGTCAATATTAAGTTGTTCTAAGCAATTATCAAGTCATTATGACATTATCTATTTATTACTTGTATCAATTTAGTAAAATTATTTTTAATTGTGTTTTCATAAATTTCATTAATTAATTGTAACATTAAAGCATGTATATGACATGTTCATGTCTTTAGTTCATGTCTAAAAGTATATGCAATATGTATTTTAGTTTTATGAAGACATTGCAATAATAAAGACCCTATAAAGGTGACAAATCCATTTATAATGCGTTTAATCTGGTTTAATTTATAAAGGTTTTCAGTTACTCTTGCATAAAAAGCTAATAACACTGCTTAGGTGCAAAGTTGTCAAGAATTATGGAAGATATACCAGTTTCATAATTGGATGAAATGTTTACAACTGTTCAACTAACGTGATGTGTAGCCTCAAAGCGGTGACTTATGCTAAAATAGCTGAAAGAAAATTCAATTTTAATTATATTTTAAACAACTTTTTTCAGAAAGTAACTTATTAGATCACTACAAACGTTTTAACCATTTAGAAGAGACCTGCTTTGTGAGTGATATCGGAAAACGTTGAAAATTAACGATATATTTTTGGTGACCTGAGTCACTTTCACTTTCCCGAGTAAACAGCGTTGTAAATAAACTGATTGTTTGTAAACACAATTGACTTGGAGGACACGGTATTTTGAGCTCAAAACAAGTTATATTGCTCTTCTTATGGTAATGTCCAATAGCACACACACACACATATATATATATATATATATATATATTGTTTTTGATAACCTTTATAAATAAGATATGAAAAGAAATATTTAAAAATCGGTAAATAATTACGGATCGCCACCTTTATCAGGCCTTTAAGAACTTTTAAAATTCAATGAAGTGAATTTACTTATAATTCCTGGACAAACAGAGAAGTTTGGTACAATTTTAAAATTTTAGTTGTCTCCCTTGGACTTTCGTTACTGGTATATCTCACTTCCATTTTCAATGGTAAAGGTTGGTACAATTTTAAATTTTGAGTTGTCCCACTTGGACTGTCATTACTCGTATATCACACTTCCATTTCCAGTTGTAAAATATTGTAGCCAATCCCTGAGTAATGTGAATATGCCATGATGTTTGATCTATATCCCACTCAGACAAGATTATGTAATATACCCTTTCATTTTCACCCTGGTGTGTGTGATGTAAATCGAGATTAAAGGTAGACAAAAATATTACTCCCAAGAGGGATTGGCAGGAATGTTAAATATTGAGAAACATGCTGATAACCATGCATTGTTTAACCCCTTGAAAGAGATCTATGTTAGTTAAAGTGGCTGTGTTATGAAATAGAATGATCATAATCATATATTATGTGCGTGTATTTTGAAGTTTATGTGGTCCTTCTGGGCCAGGGCGTCATTATGTGAAGGCCCAGAGGGTGTCCCAGCACTCGTCATTATGTGAAGACCAAGAGGGTGTCCCAGCACTCGTCATTATGTGAAGACCCAGAGTGTGTCCCTGCACTCCTACCTACAGAGGCTGTATTATGTGAAGACCCAGAGTGTGTCCCAGCACTCGTGATTATGTGAAGACCCAGAGTGTGTCCCAGCACTCCTACCTACAGAGGCTGTATTATGTGAAGACCCAGAGTGTGTCCCAGCACTCGTCATTATGTGAAGACCCAGAGTGTGTCCCAGCACTCGTGATTATGTGAGACCCAGAGTGTGTCCCAGCACTCCTACCTACAGAGGCTGTATTATGTGAAGACCCAGAGTGTGTCCCAGCACTCGTCATTATATGAAGACCCAGAGTGTGTCCTAGCACTCGTCATTATGTGAAGACCCAGAGTGTGTCCCAGCACTCGTCATTATGTGAAGACCCAGAGTGTGTCCCAGCACTCGTCATTATGTGAAGACCCAGAGTGTGTCCCAGCACTCGTCATTATGTGAAGACCCAGAGTGTGTCCCAGCACTGGTCATTATGTGAAGGCCCAGAGTGTGTCCCAGCACTCGTCATTATGCGGAGACCCAGAGTGTGTCCCAGCACTCGTCATTATGTGAAGGCCCAGAGTGTGTCCCAGCACTCGTCATTATGTGAAGGCCCAGAGTGTGTCCCAGCACTCGTCATTATGTGGAGACCCAGAGTGTGTCCCAGCACTCGTCATTATTCGAAGACCCAGTGTGTGTCCCAGCACTCGTGATTATGTGAAGGCCCAGAGGGTGTCCCAGCACTCCTACCTACAGAGGCTGTATTATGTGAAGACCCAGAGTGTGTCCCAGCACTCGTCATTATGTGAAGACCCAGAGTGTGTCCCAGCACTCGTCATTATGTGAAGACCCAGAGTGTGTCCCAGCACTCGTCATTATGTGAAGACCCAGAGTGTGTCCCAGCACTCGTCATTATGTGAAGACCCAGAGTGTGTCCCAGCACTCGTCATTATGTGAAGACCCAGAGTGTGTCCCAGCACTCGTCATTATGTGAAGACCCAGAGTGTGTCCCAACACTGGTCATTATGTGAAGACCCACAGTGTGTCCCAGCACTGGTCATTATGTGAAGACCCAGAGTGTGTCCCAGCACTCCGACCTAATTTGATTACTAGACTCACGACAGTTGAAACGAATTTTGATTTAAAGCTATTAACCCTTTCCTTGACAGGTACGCGTTTCTACGACCCTATCGATTCCCTGTCAAATACGCTTATCTACGCCTGTATCGATTCCCTGTTATCTACGCATTTCTACTACCCTATCTATTACCTGATATATATGCGTTTTTACGCGTCACGATTTAATTTGCTATTTAAATGCTTAAAATGACGTTTTAAGTGTAACAGAAATGCATATACACCTGCGTTCATCATTTTTCTAAACTGTCGAGTAAACATCCGGTAATGTTGCTATTTAAAGTTATGATGCAATTGGCGACCAATCAAGACGAGGGTTTACCATTTGACATGCGTAAATCACGTTCCGGGATGTGCGCGCTTCAGGCATTTCGTAATGTCCTAAAATAACTGCTATTCTCGAACCATATTTAATTTGGACATTTTCCGAAAACGTATTAATAACTCGTTGAAAAATGTCGCAAAAATAAACACGTCCCATAGGGATATAATATCATTTGGGTGTAAATCGATTTCATTCTTATTGTTGTTTGATTCCATTATATCGTAAATGTTTGTTTCCGAGATCATATACGACTATTACATCGATATGTTAAATGGCATGTACACTAAAATGTTTTTACAAACGACACGTGCTTATCTAAAGTTTGTGTTTCGTAATACACAGGATATTGGATTATCGGTGCTTGATTGGGCAATAAAACAAAGACGCAGTCGGCAGTCTTCAATATGCCTTTGAACTGACCAATAATAATTAATAGCGCACATGCTAATCTAACATTTAGGGATAAGAAACACGGGTTCTAGACACTTTGAATAAACATGTTTACCGGACGCAGCAGTAGTCTTCAGATGACATTGGCGCGCGTGCCATGTTACCTTGGCGTTTTGTAATTTGGTACACAAATACACGGGTTTGTTGGCGACTTCTGGGTTATAAAGTTATATGTCGGCGATCAGATAAACTGGAGTATTTGATAATAAACTTGGAATTTTGCAAATAAATACACAAATTGAAGACTTATTGAAGACGCCGACATTGCCGGATTTCGATCGGTAATAAAATGCAAAATGCAAATTAATTATATGAATATTCATGGCACATTATGCCACATCCAATTAAATTGTTACCGGTATCTATAAATGTTTATAAATCATTAGGTGAATTAATGTAATAGAAATACCAAGTATCGTACGAATTTTATAAGAAATAATACAATTTATTTTGAAAATGCATAAAGTTGTTTGAGAAACTCTGTGTTTTTCTATAGTTATTTATAAGAATTTACATGAATTTTGAGGCTTGCAGAATGATTTTATAAAATAAAAAAATCTTCAAGAAAGAAGAATTGTAGTTTGGAAAGTAAGAAAAAAAAATATTCCAAAATATAATTATTTGTATTTGATTCAACACACCAACTTCGCAAAGTTTCTATATGAGCTGGAAAGAGATTTGCATTTAAATGCAGTAAAACACACAACGGTCAACTTTGCATGACTATAACTGACCAATAAATTAAGGTATAAACATACAGTTTACACCACAGGAAAGGAAATTTTATTAGCTTAAACTTTCATATTGTGTATTTTTCAATAATATTTCAATTTTTATGAGAATATCAGGTTTAAAAGCAATGAGGGTCATAAAACAGCGTTTTTCCAATAATGCCTGTAAAGATGGGGTACTGATATTGATAAGATGGCTATCAGCCACTGGTCAGCAGGGAGCTAGGTCTTGTGGTAACTGGAGAGGCTTATATTGGCTAAATGGCTGTCAAGAAAAGGGTTAACAGACATTTTAAAAGGCAATTAGAATAATATTTATTATATTATTATTTCCTGCACCATTCAGTATGTTATATTGAGATATTTAATATCAGATAAGAGATTAGCCCTCCCCCTAATTAAATCAATTTTGCATCTTAAACATTAAACCCTATCAGCGCTCTATCTAGGCCTAAAAAATGGGGGCAGCACTATGTCGACCACTGTCCCCCCACCCTAGTCCCCCCTCCCTTGGACCAACAGTATGCCCTTGATTTTATATCATCACATTATTATAAAGGAAGTTGTATTTGAAGTTTCAATAAATTAATCAACATTTTCACTCTGAAACTAGTTTTATTTATTATAAAATGAAAATACAAAATAAGTTAATAATTTTTGAATGTGGATACAGAAATTCCTTTCCATTCAGAACTGGTGCAAGAATCTGTTCTGGGTTTATAATCAGGGCTAGCGCTGGCCCAAAATTTCTTTGAGCCAATCTGTTTTGGTTTTTCAGCGCGCGAAAACTGGTTTTAAAATAATATATACTATCAATTTGTTTATATTTTTTTTAATGACAACAAGGGCATTTTCAAATATCATAATATGACATGCAGTTTTCAATATAAAAATAATGATTCTGGTACTTGTCAAAGTACACATTTATTTTATTAGTTATTTTAAACATGTTACATTTAATAGTGGTGTCGATTGTCCCAAATTTGAAATCCTGAAAATTAGGCCATGGGTCTTGGAACTGCAGCCGTAGGAACCCAACAGGAATAAAGGGCAGAGCCCTCCACCCACCCAGATCCCTTACTAATTGTTCTTTTTTTGTAGTCTTTCCAATTGCAATTTCGGGTGAATACAATTCAAAATATTATAAACCACATTGTCCGTATCACCACATGTGTATTCGTCATTCTATTTCTTCTATAAGGAGCTTCAAAAATAAATTATAATCGACGAAAAATAATGTATCCGAAAACGACAGTCCGAAAAACTGTACGCGTTTGACAATTGAAATGAAATGTGCACATCGTTTGATTGCAGAAAATGAAAACCAGTAACCTAGCAAATACGCAATTGATATACAATTTGGTTGACGTATTGCTTTACAATAGCATAGTTTGTGAGTAAAAAACAACTTAATTATCAACTTTTAATTTCAAACGATAATCGGCAGAAAGGCGTAACATCATCGACATGGATCTATTTATTTTATTATCTATCATTCTTTCGTTCAGATCGATAGTTGATAGAAAGTGATCAGCTTAGAAATAATTTATTTATTGTTACGCTTCTTTTCACTTGTTTATCTTTAAATACGATGTTTGCCATCAGCCGCTATTTTGTTGGCAGACGACAATATCAACTGTGTATGTCAAGAATACAGTGTCTGCGCATGAATGACCCAATATTATGTGTTAGCGAACTCAATGTTGATTGGCCAGCTACCACGTGCTCTTCAATAACAATAAGGTCAAGCGATATCTCATGTTCTGTTGCAGACTTGTTTTTGTTTATTGTTAAAATTGCGAATACTTTCATTGAAACAAAGAGAAAAATATAGAAAACCAGTCTGGATTTAAATGGCGGATGTTTTCAATGCAATTTTACGAGATTTTAGCATTTTCGCAAATCAAATTTTTCTTGAGCCAAATTCTCAATAATAAATGGCTCAAATGGCGAACGACAGTGCGAGCCCTGATAATTATTAGCTGATATAAAAGCGTTTGTGTTTCACTTTGAATCAATAATTGAATATTAAATAAATTCTAAGTACAATCATATGTCTAGAATACTTTGGATTTTTTGGCTTGTAAACTAAATATTTATAAACAATTCTGATAGAACAAAACTCTGATTGAACATTTTTAAAGTTTCTTTGGAGTAATTAGTTGGTCGCGTAGCGACCAGCTAATGTTGTTACTCAAAATTTCAAGTCGGTTCGGCTTATCTACGGAGAGCCTTCTACCCACCACACATGCCGTTTCTGCGCGAGAAAGAGTTGTATAATTTTTGCAAGAGGTTTGAGTTCTCCAACTATATTCATTCACAAATGGAAACATTATATGAATATCATGTTAAATGTAATAGTTTCGAACGGAGCTTATATACAAAAGAATCAATGAACAATGATTTTATTATACGTGTCGCGGAAGAGATTGTTTATGAATGATTAAAATAGTCCACTTTCTGCTGCGTCTTAATGACGTAGTACAGGTCATTCATAATCTGAGGTTATTAATAGAATTGGGAAAACAACGCAATAGTATAAGGTTACGCTTGTTTATATTTTCAATTTATAAAACGTTGAACATGAGTTTAATAATAACTTCAGGGGTACGATAGACAACATAAAACCAAATATAACAAACAATTAATATAACACGAATGATCTGTTTCGTAACCGTGTTCATGCTTCTACAGCGGGATTTCTGGGAAACGTTCTTTTGTTCTCAACATATAGCTGCGATCTACGGGTGCTAAAAACGCAATAGTAGAAGGTTAAGCTTGTTTGTATTCACAGTTCTCAATTTATAAAATGTTGGACATGAGTTCACCAATTACTACAGGCACACTATTGACAGCGTCAAAAATGCTTTATAATCGCTAAAACCGAAAACAACTAAATATAACAAGAAATATCTTTTAAAAATATAACAAGAAATATCTTTTTAAGAAATATCTTTTAAAAATGTAGTTGGCGTAAACGCTGACTTTTAAATAAAGTTTGCAATTTACTTAAATGTCTAAATAAATAAATAAAATGAAAACAAAAGTTTAACTATTGTGTTTTTTTTTCACTTGTAAGTTGCATATTCACCGCATGAAATGTGTGTTAGTATTGTCAAACAACACATTAGTGTAAGTAGATAAAAAATATACTACGGGAGTGCACATCATTTGTGTCCTCACATGCCTTATTATGAGTATATTTCTTCACTATCGAAATAAATTGTATGTTAATATTTGATTTAAACGCAGTTTTCTTTCCACACATTTAAATCACACTTTCATAGCGGTGTCATGTGAAAATGGGTCTTATGCGTTTCGGCCAGCGTTTCTTAAACCCAACATGTGCATTTGCACAGTCTGGTCAGAGGCGATGCTGTTCGCTATAAAATCACTCAATATGTTATGGTCTCATTATATATCTCCTGACCAGACTGAGAGATGCGCAGGCTGAGTGGGCTTTATATATGATGGGCGCATATGGAATAAGACCCATTTTCACACGAACGAGGGTCATTAAAAATCTCATTGCGAATTGTAAATAGCAAACTTGTAAATAAGGGCAGCCTATTCAGGCTTTCAGGAACGATTTCCAGACGTGCTTACCAAGTACGGCAAACATTATGGTTGGATAATTAAACGACTTTCCTCTTATCGTGACACTAAACTATTTCGGTAATGATTGTTTTCTCATCTTGAAAGCAAAATTGAAATTCTGCGAGATGGATATTAACGCGTAATTGTAACTGGGTCACAATTTGTGTCGTTTGAACATACAGAGAGTAGTCCTGAATTCCTTACACTGAACAGTGCTACATCCTTTGCGCTGAGCACAGACACAGTGATATGGCCAAAGTTCAGAGGTTGTATCTCAAATCAGCCTATGAAAACATTCGAAAATATTAATGCGTGTCTGCTGGCTTTATGTAAAAGTCATTAAGATAAAAAGCTGAGTAAAACAGCTACAACGAAAAAACGCATTAGTGCTCTATACCTATGTTTAGGTCAGAGTTGTTGACACCGTGTGAACTGCTCGGGTAACAAATAATGCATAAACATCAATGTACGGGTCAACAGGGCTGTCTTGATGACTACCTAATTCGTGATTAAAAAGTATTGCTCGCAGATATATTTTTTATTTATTTTCATCAATGATCTTATAATGTATATTTTGAATTTGTATATGGTGTAAAAAATCAAAAGTTTTGTACAGGGAATTGTCATCATGAAATTATAATCTTAGTGAGATAGGTATTTGATATTCCAACAATATTCATTTAATATGATGGTGATTACAAATTGTCTTTATATTCAGTTCTGATTACCATTTTCATCATACTTTCTATGCTTTCAGAACGTCCAAAAAGGGCCATGTTGTTGTTATTTTGTCTAAGTTATCTCTATGAAATAAATAGGATGATAAAAAGTGCACACAAAGCTCAACCTGTGCGTTATGACACTCTCTTTATAAATTTGAATGGCATGTGTTCATTTCAAACTTGCAATTAATTTTGAAAAATGAATTGCGTCTTAATCAGGGATCATATTTTTTTCGGTTTTGTCGGTCCTAGACCGTTTTGGGTCATGAAAGACCGATCGAAAATCCCAAACAGTCGGTCCGATTCTGTTTGCTATTAAAATTCCCATGTCATGAAATCGATTACACAGTGTACATGCTAACACACCCTAATGACATTCTTATCTCGATTAGGTGTCCGCTGCAGGCTCTAAACCGGTCAGGACCGGTTTATTTCACGTCAGACCAAGAATAAAAAACTTGTGAACAGCGGATTAAAGACGCATCCGAAAACACGCGTCTGAAAGCACGCGCTTGTAACTAAACAAAACATGCCGATACATTTTCCACCAGCGTAATAATCCGGTAATATAATTATGAATGAAAATCGCGGATCTGATCGACAGAACAGCCGAAAGTTATTTTTATGGGCGGAACTTCACATAAAATAGTACACAAGAACAATAATATACATTGAATAAATCTTTAGTAAAACCGTGTTAGAATCGAAATAATTCGTGTACTTTATACTTTGTTGTTGAATAACTCACGTCCGGAAAATTAGATGCGTGGTTTCAAATGCTTTGCTCTCGTGATTAAATCCATACGCATCTGAACTATCGGTCGTGGGTTATTTGACAGCAAATTATTTCTTAATTATTTCTTGTTACGAAACAACAATGAAATACCAAATGATAAAACCAGTTGAGAAAACTCGTTACGTTTAATAAAAATGCCTAAGGGAATTTTACTTGTACATGTATTATACCACCTTCATAAATGGCAAAATCAATGGTATATATTTTAACGTAATTTGTCATGATTTCGATTGTACATTTTCGGATACTTTTCCCCATTTATATCCGGACCGATTGATGTTGCGGGAAAATATGATCCCTGGTCTTAATTATGCAATAGCGAACAACTTCAGTGCTTTCAGCGCTTTGATTTTTTTTTGCAATAACCTGTTTTGAAATTCATGACTACTTCATTAACTTGGACAATCTTTCAGTTAACTGAATTTTGTATGTTGATTAATTATCTACATTGTAAACAGAATTGTAAATATTTGTTACAAGTACATGTATGACATGAAGGAAGTCAGGTATTTTGTTACCCCTCTAAACGTGCAGATTATAATGAATAATCTGACATTTGATTCAGCACATCCTGCTCTGTTTCAGTACTTAATTTCTTTGTGAATACAGATTAATTTAATTTTATATGAATAATGTTAATTTATGCGGTTTTGAAGTCAATTGCTTAGATATGGTATGCAGTATGAAATTGAAGTAAGTGGAATGTCAGTGTGAAGTTTTTTTTAAATAATTGCAATGTATCACATGTCTGGGTTCCTAAAATGTATTCTTCTTTTGTATTATTTATTCATAATTTCAGCAATCTTCTACAGATATATGACAAAAAACTTTGTCCCACAGCTTATCTTTTACAGGTCTATTAAGAAATAATTTAAATAATTCTGAAATAAAGTGGGTGACATTTTAAAATTAAAATTTGAGATCAGTCTTTTCAATGCGGCATAAAACAACTAATATCCATTTTATGTGTTTTGCAATTAAAACACATTTTTATGTTCACTTGTTTTATAACAATCAGTTTCATACTATTGTATCAGTAACTTGAAAATTGGTAAACACGGTTGAAAGAGGGATGTTGACTAGTTTTGGTTTAGATTTAAAACATATATGAAAACAAAAATTATTCTCTTTGTTCAAATACTTATGAATCAAGCAATACAATAATTATGAAGTCACAATAAATATCCAAAAAAACATATCTTCAATGTCAATTAAGTACATGAAAGTACAGTCTGTTTTACAAAACTCATTCCGTAATGCAACAGATAGAAAATAACACAAACATGTACATGTAAAGCAGGTCAACAGATAAGGATCGATATATTGTTTTTACGATTTGTATTTGACTTAAAACACATACAAATAAATAATCAATCATAACTAAACAATCAGGAAAATCTGAAAACAAAATGCAATTGATTCATGGTATTCATAGAAAGTTTATATAGACACAGGTTCGGGCCGGTGTCTATTAAAAAATTAGCTTCCATTGTAAAATGCTGAAAAATGTCGGCTGCTGAGGGCAGACAGGCTAGGAATCTTCCATTATGGGCATTGGCGCCCAATATTTTTAATTTGTTATGAGACTCGAACCGTCCGGTAAAGGACGTTGTAAAAAGTATGCTTTCAGTTTTAATTGTGCAGGTGGTGATACACTCTTAAATATTCGGTTCAAAACACTGCAAGGATGATAAAATGGGGAAAAGGATGAAATGTTATAAAAAGCCTGTAGTGAAAACTAATTGACATGAAATCTGATATGTTTCCCTGTAAAGGTCATGTTGTATCTGGGATCAACTTGTATTGACAGCATATCTTGGTATGATAGTTTTAAACTCTGTTCCCCTACCTGAGGCTAATGCGTCTGTTATATTATACATCACTATGATTGAATTTTAAGTTGTAAATTAAGGAATATTTCATCCTCATCAAGTATTAGAGGATAGAACCATAAATAGTTCCGAAAATTCATGGCTATATATATATATATATATATATATATACCAATATATATTATATATAATGTATAAAAATAAAATTTAAGGTGAGTATTATAACAGTGACATGATTAGGCTTAGCAATGGAGGCAAGGCTTTTCTAGCGCTTAAAATACAATTCTCACTTTATATTTAACTTAAAATATCATTTTAGTCTTAAAATATCATTTTACACGCAGATATATCAAACGATGCCAACAGGATCTTGGAATCCCAGTTAAGCACTGGTGTTTTTATGCCCCAGAAGGAGGGCATATAGTGATCGAACCGTCCGTCTGTCTGTCTGTCCGTCTGTCCTTCCGTCACACTTTGTGTTTAGGTTTCTCATAAATTATTAAATTCTCATAACTTCTATGTTGCTTCAGATGTAACCTTCATATTTGGCATGCATATGCACAAAAATTTTGACCCCCGTGACCTTGACCTTAGGGTCCGCGTTTAGGTTTCGAGATCTGCGTTTAGGTTGCGGAAAATGCTCATAACTTCTATGTCCCTTGAGATATAACCTTCATATTTGGTATGCATGTGTATAATGGACAAGGCTTTTCCATACGCACAGAAATGTTCACCCCTGTGACCTTGACCTTGAACTTAGGGTCCACGTTTAGGTTTCGAAATCTGCGTTTAGGTTTTGAAAAATGCTCATAACTTCTATGTCCGTTGAGATATAACCTTCATATTTGGTATGCATGTGTATATGGACAAGGCCTTTCCATATGCACACAAATTTTGACCCCTGTGACCTTGATCTTAAACTTAGGGTCCGCGTTTAGGTTTCGAAATCTGCATTTACGTTTCAAAAAATGCTCATAACTTCTATGTCCATTGAGATATAACCTTCATATTTGGTATGCATGTGTATATGGACAAGGCCTTTCCATACGCACACAAATATTCACCCCTGTGACCTTGACCTTGAACTTAAGGTCCGCGTTTAGGTTTCAAAATCTGCGTTTAGGTTTGGAAAAATGCTCATAACTTCTATGTCCCTTGAGATACATGTATAACCTTCATATTTGGTTTGCATGTGTATATGGACAAGGCCTTTCCATTAACGCATACAAATTTTCACCCCTGTGACCTTGACCTTGAACTTAGGGTCCGCATTAAGGTTTCAAAATCTGCGTTTAGGTTTTGAAAAATGCTCATATATTTTATGTCCCTTGAGATATAACCTTCATATTTGGTATGCATGTATATATGGACAAGGCTTTTCCATATGCACAAACATTTTCACCCCTTCGACGTTGACCTTTAACTTAGGGACCGCTTTTAGGTTTCAAAATCTGCGTTTAGGTTTCGAAAAATGCTCATATCTTCTATCAAAGCGTTAATAGGGGGCATATGTCATCCTATGGTGACAGCTCTTGTTTACAGATTAAATTGTATATGCAAAGCATAATACCATTGTTTTGCGCAAATACCTTACTTAAAGTCAGTAATAATAAGTCTACACAATAATTATAACTTCAGACTTGAGTATGATCAGTTATAGACAAGACAAGACAAATATTTATTCAGACTTGCTCAGTGTACATCGTCTAAACACTAGATATTTCACATACAATTATGTCACAGAGATAAACATAGTAATAATATAAACATAAGGAGCATCGTATACGTTTAGGAAAAGTTACAGAGATAAACATAGTAGTAACAATAACATAATAACCAGTTAGCCAGACACATACAAATGTAGGGTATGATACATAGGTTTATTCTTATTTGATATTTATAAAACGATACAATTGTATTTTGAATGTTTATAAAAGATTTTTGTATGGAAAGTGTAACTTAGAAGCCAATTAAAATATTAAAGGGATTTGTTCACTGTTTGGGGCATTTTTTGAAGTGTGTCAATGGATGCCTTAAATTGCTTGGTTTTAACCATGGAACTGTAGAGATTGTTTATAATGAAATTTTGGAGAGAAAAGCATTTCTTCCCAGCTGTGCTCAAACCTTTGTCCATTGGAAATTATATAGCCTAAACCACTCAACCATACTCGGTACTGACTGTTACATACTGGTTTTTGTAAACATGTTACTGCATACCTAGGACAATAATCAGGAGATTCCACGAAACCTTGCATGCTTTTTTATAGCGGAAAGCGTTGCCTCTGACCAGACTAAGCAAGTGCGCAGGCTGGGCTTTAGCTACACAGGCCGCATATGCCATAAGACCAATTTTCATATGACGCGAATGTAACAGTGTTATTTGCATGTGTGTAAAAAAACAAAATCAACAAATATCAAAAGTTTGGATGCAATACTTGAACCCTTAAACCTTTAAGTATGGGCATAAAACAACTGATCCAGCATTATAATTTATATGAGGAAGATTTAAATAACTTGAAATCATAAATATAAATGTTGCTGTAAGGCAGATCATTAGCTGTTGTAAGTTTAGGTCAGTACTTATCATATATGTTTGAATTAAGATGCTGCAAAAAAATCACTATTGTGCTTCATGTAACTCCTGTGTCCTTAGCAGAGCTACAGATAAGCTTTTTGGGGTAATTGGGTAATACCCTTCAAAATAAGAATGAATTGGGTAATGGAAAACGTGATTGGGTATCCAAAAGTATGATGCCCGCTCATATAGAAAAATAATTGGGTATTTGTACCAAAACAAACAAGTGAATTGGGTATTTGCAATAAAACGTGAATTTAGCTTCTCAAAACCGTACCTACATAAAGTCACTGTTATGTATTCAATCGCAGTATAGGTTGTTCCATCTTTCTGCTATCAGATTCAACAATCTGAAGACAAGGGAATTTCTCACCCCACTCATCGAATGTGTTTCTACTTGTTTTTGTTCCAATAATATGGGCAAGTACTTTTGTTTTAGAAACCCAACACACCCCATCATAGGGGTTTGGAACGGTATTGTGGTAGTATGATATAGTGTATTTTGACCGAAAATGCCCCAAACAAAATTCATTATAGTTATCAACTATGCCCTTTGCAATTGTTTTATATTTAGATTGATTTACCACGACAAAGGAATCTAAATGTTTTTGTATTTTTTTGCGAAACTTTTCGTCTGTCTCGAGACGCCATTTTGTTTGACTCGCATTTGTTATCATCTAAACGATCGGTAAATACGTTACCCATTGTGCCACACCGGTCTGTGATAATAACGTAGTGACGTCACCATCTATGTATGGAATGATACGTTACCAGATAAAAACAAGCGCTTGTCGATTAAGACTCAGCACAATGGGAGCTATTGTGATTGCCTGTTAATTGTCTGTCGTCCATTGTGCGTTGTGTGTCGTGCAGCGTTAACATTTGCCTTGTTTACACTCTAGAAGCCAAATGTATTGTCCGATCTTTATGAAATTTTATAAAAAGATTTGTGCCAAGTATATCTTGGACCAGTTTGAAAATGGTTTGGGTTGGTTGACAAACATGGCCGCAAGGGGGCGCTGTATTTTTTCCTTGTATGGCTTTAGTAAAACCTTGTTAACACTCAAGAGGCCACATTTATTCTCCAATCATCATGAAACTCGGTTTGAATATTTATGTCAATGATATCTTGGACAAGTTTGGAAATGGTTTCGGTTGGTTGAAAAACATGACCGCAAGGGGGCGCTTTAATTTTTCCTTATATGGCTATTGTAAAACCTTGTTAACACTCTAGAGGCCACATTTATTGTCCGATCATCATGAAACTCGGTTAGAATATTTGAGTCAATGATATCGTGGACGAGTTTGTAAATGGTTTTGGATGGTTGAAAAACATGGCCGCAAGGGGGCGCCATATTTTTTCCTCTTATGGCTTTTGTAAAACCTTGTTAACACTCTAGAGGCCACATTTATTGTCCGATCGTCATGAAACTTTGTTAGAAGATTTGTCCCAATGATATCTTGGACGAGTTTGAAAAAGGTTCCTGTTGCTCGAAAAACATAGCCGCAAGGGGCAGGGCATTTTTCCTTATATGGCTATTTATGGATACAGTAAAACCTTGTTTACACTCTTGAGGCCACATTTACTGTCCGATCTTCATGCAACTTGGTCAAAAGATATGTCCCAATGATACCTTGGACGAGATTGATAACGATTCTGATTGATTGAAAAACATTTGTGAGGCATTTTTCATCATATGCCTATAGTAAAATCTTTAAACTTTTAAAGTCACATATATTGTCCAAACTTCATGAAACTTGGTCAGAAAATTTGTTTTAATGATGAATATAAAAATGTTTCTTGTCTGTTCAAAAACATTGCTGCCAGGGGAGAGCAATTTATACTTATATAGCTATAGTAAAGCCTTGTTAACGCTTTAAATGTTTCATGTATAGTTCACTCTTCATGACACTTGTCAGAACATGTGGTCTTATGTTGTCTTGGGCCGCACTGAACAGGTCAGTTTCTTTGTATTTTAGGTGAGCGACTTTTAGGATTTTCAGGTTTTTTTTTTGTAATTATTTTAATTTTGATACACAATGGTATGTAAAGCATAGCAAAACATTGCGAGACATGAAGTAAGAGAGCCTGTTGTTCGCAACTGTCATACAGGTGCTGGCGTCTCCAGTTTCTGTTTAAACCATTTATTTTGGTGCATCCTTCTTAGATTACATGATTCAAAAGCATGCTGCAGCCATGTCTAGATTCCTTTGCTGATATGTAAATGTGTGTAATATAAGCACCAAACTTGTTATTTTGTAAGCTGTCTGGGTGACACACAATGCAACATGGATAATATATTGAAATAATTGCATGCCAAAAGCCAATAAAAAAGTGCTTAACTTGCTTTTATAAAAAGGTATATATGGTAAACATGTAAACAGATATGATGAACCTTATTTTATGAGGGATAATATATTCAATGTTTGATTTTAGTCAAACGCAGGTGTTCATTGTCCATGAAGGGGCCTTGCGTGTCATTAAAAGCATGATAACATACAAACATGCCAAGTTCACAATTTTATAGCTCATTTCCTTTTTTATAGAGCTTATAAGAATGACATTGTTTATTTTTTAAATTGGTATTTCATTTAATGTATCCATGTTTGCAGTATAATCATTTAACTCTAATCTCTTAACGAGAAACACTGTCTGCAAGAAGAGAAAATACAATGTTGTACTGCTGTTGATACCTGACAAATACAATATTCAAAATGTTAATTATAATACTCTTATATTTTTTCTAAATTGTGTTATATATATTTGGTGGGTAAGGGTTAGGGTGCAAAGTACTTGGGGCAAATAATGACTTGGCTTGAAAGGGCTTTAATGGAGCTGATGGAGTCTTTTAATTTGGGTTATCAGTGCAAAGTTCTGTTTATCCTGCACAATACATCTAGGTTGTGGAATGTCAATCCTCCAAACCATTACAAACAACAGCTAATAGGTTTATGCATGAACTAATAACAGGAACCTGTTTTACTATGCTTTTTTCTGCATTTCTTAGATAAATGCAGTTATAATACCCTATTCCAGTAATGTAATGAATAATTAAATAAAACTTATCAGTGATTTTTATGTCCCCCACTATAGTAGTGGGGGACATATTGTTTTTGCCCTGTCTGTTGGTTGGTTGGTCTGTTGGTTGGTTGGTCGGTCTATTGGTTGGTTGGTCTGTTGGTTGGTTTCCGCCAACTTTAACATTTTGCAATAACTTTTGCTATATTGAAGATAGCAACTTCATATTTGGCATGCATGTGTATCTCATGGAGCTGCACATTTTGAGTGGTGAAAGGTCAAGGTCATCCATCAAGGTCAGAGGTCAAATATATGTGGCCCAAATCGCTTATTTTATAAATACTTTTGCAATATTGAAGATAGCAACTTGATATTTGGCATGCACGTGTATCTCATGGCGCTGCACATTTTGAGTGGTAAAAGGTCAAGGTCAAAGTCATCCTTCAAGGTCAGAGGTCAAATATATGTGGCCCAAATCGCTTATTTTATGAATACTTTTGCAATATTGAAGATAGCAACTTGATTTTTGGCATGCATGTGTATCTCATGGAGATGCACATTTTGAGTGGTGAAAGGTCAAGGTCATCCTTCAAGGTCAAATATATGGGTCAATATTGCTCATGTAATGTCACTTCTGCAATATTGAAGTTAGCAATTTTATATTTGAAATGCGTGTGTATCTCAAGGAGCTGCACATTTTGAGTGGTGAAGGGTCAGGTCAAGGTCATCCTTCAAGGTCAAAGTCATATAGGGGGACATTGTGTTTCACAAACACATCTTGTTTTCGTTCCAATTCGGGTCTGGCTCTGTAAGTTGAACTTTAGTTAACATTATATTCAAATCACTTGTAGGCCCAATTTAAGAGTGTTTGTTAGCAAAAAATCAACACTTATTTCCCAAAATTAGTGGAAAAAAAAGAATTTTTCCCAATCCAAAGGGGCCAGGCCCCAATCCCAAAGTGGTGAAAACAAAACACTGCTTATTTTTGCCACAAAAAGTGGGGACATTGTAATAATGAAAAGAAAATATTTGTTTTACCAAATTTATGAGCATGTTATTATGTTATTTAAAAGGAATGTTTATTTTGTGATTTGTTGTAAAGTTGTTATTTAATGCTCATTTAACCTTTTTTGTGAATTTTCTTCAGTTGCCGTTATTGACACCAAAAATTAGCGGTTAAAGTTGTGATTGTTAGGCAAAAGTTTAATTGCCCATTTGGAAATATTTATTTCATTATCATAAATAATCATAATAGCCGCCATTTTTTCATTTGATAAAAACTGCCCGCTATAATCCTACAGACTGAAGGTAATCACTTTTTCACAAAAATTAATATGTTTGAACAAGATGTGCACAAATGTGTTTGTCTTTGTGTTTGTGTACTTCTACATTGACAGCTTATGTTCGGCTGTTGTAAACATAAAGGTTTCCCCCAAAAAATGTTTGTTTATAAATCCTTTTCAATATTGGGTGTATCTCGCTTAGGCTTTCAAAGTTGAATTATTTTAAGGTGTAGATGATTGATGAAAAAGGAATTTGTTGCGATGATAAGTTTTGGCAGAATTATTTCCGTTTGTTCTGTGTTCTGACTAAGGAATTGATAGTCCCAAACTGTATGGGTTCAACTCTCCTAATTACTGGGTGGGTCTTGTGCAAACTTCCACAGTCTAATAGTGTTTTTCTCAGGCCGTTTTGCCCCTTTCTAAGCCATTTAGCGCCACGCTGCCCTTTCCAAAGGTCACCACCCTGCCTTTTCATGACATGAGCACCTGCTGTTTTCCGCACCCTTATTGATATTATCTTAATTGCCCTTTGTCCAAACTACTTCGCTGACTAGTATCAGAGTATGGTCCTAAGGCCGCGAAGATTCCCTCGGTTGTAAATTAGTCATGCGTGAATAACCCCGTTTCAATATTTATCGATAATTTCAGTGGCTTATACCAAGCACACTAATTGGTCGGTAATCTGTACTCATTCACAATAAAATCATGGACAGTTACTTAGGAGAATTCTATTGAAAACCTAGATTTTTCTCGTGGAAAATGACCCCTCATACAAGCTTTAGTGATGGATGAAGGGGCATTATTGGAAATAAAGCCTGAGGCTGAGCATGTATAATTTAGCATATCGTTCCGACGATATTTCTAATCGATCGCGATTTAAAGCATAAAAACAAATCGAGTATACCTCACTCCAACCGGAAGCGCTCTTCAATGGGAAGTCATAATTTACAGTAAAAAGAATGTTTTGTTGCATTACTTCATAAAGGGTGGGAAATCCATTGATTCCTTTTTAAACAAAATATATAATGTTCAAATGGGATGGGAATATACATGCTCAGCCTCAGGCTTTATTTCCAATAATGCCCCTTCATCCATCACTAAAGCTTGGATGAGGGGTCATTATTTTCCATAAAGCCTTCTGGCTTTCACATGTATAATTTAGCATCTTTAAAAAGCAACAAAACCATTCTTTCCATAGAATGATATATAATACAACACAAAAAATAAAAAGTGTAACAAATATCAATTCCAAATAAGTATTGTCTTCCACTCTTATATAAATGCACCATATCTGTTATAAAATGTATAACAAATTCAAAAGCATTATGTATCAAACATATTTGATATTTGAACAACACAAAAGACCATGTCCATAAGAAATATTGTGTCTAATCAACATGAGAACTCAAAACAGCTTGGGAGAATGAGACATTTTCATTTGTTAAAGCCTTTCGAAGATAAAATTTTCGAAAGTTTTTATCCGACTTCCAGTCTGCAGTGTCCAATATATTTTTTAAACTACATCCTCTACTAAATGCAGCCGAGGTGGATGCACTTCTATACGAATGTGCCTTAAAGATTTCAGAATTGACACCCGACATAGTCAACACATCTTTCAACCATCTAGCAATGGTGCTAGAGGAAACTGGCTGAAAAGTTTTATATGATATAAAAAACTGTGACGATTTCCTAATCGTTTTAGTAACTCTAAGATAATGTAAAACAGTATGCATAACACATAATTCTTCTTTGTCATAATGATCTATTTTAAGCACAAATGCATCACCCATTTTAGTCGTTTTCAATAGTTTAGGAAATGTAAACACAACTGCCTGTTGTTCCTTATACAAGTTATTAACATTCATAGAAACTAAAGTCTGTGCTCTTGGAGCTGTAGCCAGTGCAATCAGTGCTACCAATTTCAATGTCAACATTTTCAATGTCAGATTATTCAAAGGATAAAGAGACATTAAATATTTTAAAACAACTGATACATCCCATGTGAATCTATAACGCGGTACAGGTGGCTTACTATGAAAACAACCTTTAAGGTATCGTTTCACTAAGAAACAATTCTGACACCAAGAATTTCCGAAAAAAGGTAATGTCTGTAGAAGCATTGATTTGTGTGTGTTAAGAACTGAGTAAGATTTATTATTATACTTTAAATAATAAAGATAATCAACTACTTTAATTTCAGTCGTAATAAGGGGATTAACTTTCCTTCGTAAACACCAAAAATACCATCGTTTCCACGCCAGGTCATATTGCTTCCTAGTTCCAGGTCTCCATGACTGGATGATAGTGTTTGCAGTTTCTGGTAAAAGTCCTTGACTCTCAAGTGATTTCCGGATAAGACTGCTGCGCTCATGATGATCTTCTTTGCTAACGGATGCTCCTGTCCGTTGTGTGGCAGGGTGAGCAAGTCCCTGTGTTTTGGTAGCCTGACAGGAAAATCAGATAGAATAGTCATCATCATAGAAAACCATGTTTGAGACCTCCATATAGGAAAAACTACTATAGCTTTCTCTACTTTATCAGTTTTAATTTTATTGATTACTTTCCCCATAAGATTAAATGGGGGGAAAATATATGGAACTTCAGTTTTCCAACAAATACTAAATGCATTAGTATATGTTGATCCAGGTTCTGGAAACCAAGAGACAAATCTATCTATCTGCTTGTTAATTCTGGATGCAAAAAGATCTATTTTAGGTACAAAAAACTGAGAAGTAATTCTACAAAAAATATCTGCTTTTAACATCCATTCTGTTGCATCAGAAAAATTTCTTGAATAAAAATCAGCTGTATTTAAAACACCTGGGACATGAATAGCAGACAAATATATTTTCCTTTCAATACACCATTGCCAAATATCTTTGGCTAACAAATCCATAGAAATTGATGTCATGCCACCCATGTCATTAATATATTTTATTGCTGATATGTTATCAGATTGTATTTCTATGTGAACATTACAATGATGAACATACAATGATTGTAAAGCATAGAAAATTGCAAGTAATTCTAAATAATTAATTGATAGAGCAGATTCTTCAGGATTCCATCTGCCGTTAGAATATCTTTCAGTGTCTAACTCTTCACAACCCCATCCTTGCTTAGATGCGTCAGTCCGACATCTTGACTGAATCGAAAAAGGACGAATCCGTTTTCCATTTTTTAATCTTATATTCTCTATCCACCACAAAAGTTCCATTTTACTTTCATCAGATAAAATCATCTTTTGATTAAAATCTGTACTAGAATTCAAACCGAGAATTTTGTTTCTTTCCAAAGTCCTATAATGTAGGGGTGCCTCAAAAACTGCATAAAATGCATTAATAATCAATCCTATAAATGACGCCAATTCTCGTACAATAATTGTATTTTTACTATAAATATTTCGAGCGTACAAAATAATCTTTTGTAACTTTTCTTCTGTGAGGAAAACCATGAATTGAACACTGTCAATAATAAATCCAAAAAAGACCATCCTTTGTGTAGGGATCAGAACCGATTTTGAATGGTTAATGGTATAACCTAATTTCTGCAAAGTGTCGTGTCAATCATTGTTAGTGTGTTAGCCTTACAAACAGCTTGATTCAGGTTCATATTCAACGAATCATCAATGTAGTATGAACAGCGTATGCCTAACTGTCGAAAATAGGAATACACTGGTTTTAAAATTTTTGTAAAAATATATGGGGCAGATGCCAATCCGAACGGAAGACAACTGAACGAGTACAACACTTCGTTCCAATAAAATTTAAGATATTTCTGGCTTTCTTTATGAATTGGTATAGAATAATATGCTTGTTCCATGTCTACTGATGTCATGAAATCATTTTCTTGTAATGAATCCAAAACAACATTAAATGTTTCTTGTTTGAAATGATGGTATGTCATTCAAGGCTTTAAGATTAATTACTGGTCTAAATTTACCACCAGGTTTTGGTACAATGAATATATTTGATATGAACTCATTTGGTTCTGATATGGATACCTTTATGGCACCTATTTCCAATAATTTTTTAATTTCAGTATCTATTATAATTCGCTGTTCATTATTAAATTTAATACTATTTGGAAGTTTTTTCTGAACAGGCTGTTTGTAAAATTCAATGGAATAACCATTGACAACATCTAGTATCCATGGGTCAGTGGTTAGTTTTTCCCAACTTTCAAAACAATTTTTAAGTTTACCGACCGAGGAATCTACTTGTCGTTTGGGTAAGCTGAAGTAGCTCCTACCCGGCCTGCTCTGGCCCTGAAAGGTCTTGAGAAATTTCCTCTCTGTACAGGATATGGCTGGAATCTATAATTCCCAGAATATCCTCTGCGAAATGGTCTGTTGGTTCCACGTCCCCGCCATGGTTTGTAGGACCCATACTGGGAATCCTTAGCAATATATGCCATCGAGTCACATGATTTAATTTCCTTGGACACATCATCGCCAAACAGATTCTTTGTAATAGGCATTGATATATTACACAGTCCAAAGTATTTCTTTTTCAAATGAGGACGAATGCTGTAGCGCCTCTTTACTGAAATATTGTACTGTACTTGACCAAGCAATGTAAGTGTGTCCGACAAAAGGGTTTTTGTTCCCTGATTTAATGCAGCCGATTTCAGATTTTCAGCTAATTTGATTACCGGTACCATGGCTGTGGCAACAATATTCTGAATTTCAGCCAAACCTCTGTCTTGTGTGTGCACTCTTTTATCTAATATTTTCCAGATTTCAGGATTAACAAGTGGTGGTCCAGCCATATCAACATTTTCAGGAATCTTATATTTCTTTGCAATTTCCTCTATATCGCACTGAGAAGTGCATGCCACATTAATCAATTTTGCTAAAGATTTAGCAATGGGTTTATCTGTTTCTAAAGCCTTCAATTTAGGAGGCTGCCAATTTTCATCCTCAGAAGTAACTGAGCCAAACAGTTCTTCTTCAATATTCTTAGACCTAGAAGGTCCTGGAGTTTCAGTGTCTGAAACATCCTCTGAATTTATTTGCACATGTAAATTTGGCCGATCCACCTCTTGATAAGAATATTCATCAAATGTATCATAATAGTGGGGGTCAACATCTGGAATACCCAGTTTCTGTCTTAATTTTACAATATCTTCCTTTGAGAGCTGATTTATGTCAATAGAAGATAATGGCAACTTTTTTGACTTGTTTGTAGGTGTCTGATTACGACTAACTGGTTTTGAGGCCTTTTTGACAACGGACTTAACTTTCTTTTTTCCCTTAACGGGACTTTTTCCACGTTTCTCTTTAGTAGTCACGGTGGAAACCTCAACCATAGAAGCAACATATGGTGTATCAACGATATCACCAGATTCGAAACCGGAAAACTCCTAGTCTCCGTTCACATCCGATAAGTCGAGAACATCGTTCTCAACAGAGCTCATTTTTACCAATTATGAACAAATATAAGAATACTTGCCTATAAATAAATATTTATAAACAAGGACAGCGTCCTTGTGAGCCCTTTTCTGTATACTAAACACAAAATATTCTAAGTTAAAACACGTGTGTGAAAAAAGCACTAAAAAATCGTGCCTACCTTGTCGATCGCCGAAACAATTATGACTTCCCATTGAAGAGCGCTTCCGGTTGGAGTGAGGTATACTCGATTTGTTTTTATGCTTTAAATCGCGATCGATTAGAAATATCGTCGGAACGATATGCTAAATTATACATGTGAAAGCCAGAAGGCTTTATGGAAAATAATGTGCATTTCATGCATTATACAGTATATCAAAACATTTATTTCAGATTTAGATAATTAATTATTGAAAGATTTTTTTTTAACTTTAAATACATAAGTTAACCTTATCCAGTGTAGAAAATATAACATATTGCATAATAAAATTATCTGTTGCCTTGAATTTGTTTAAAAAAACAGCAAAATATGTTAAATTGATTATTTAAGACTTTCCTTATTTTCCCCAAAATCCGGCATTTCGCGTGATTTTTTTCCCCCAAATCAGGCATTTGCGCGCTTTTTTTCCCCTCAAAAAAGGCCATGCCCATTCCCCAAAATCAGATAAAAAACCCTGGCCTTGAAAAACTGTGGTGCCTGGTATACCATGATATACCAAGAATCTTCTCAAGTATGATATATTTTTGTTAAATGCCCATTAAACATTGCATGGGTATTCCTGGTATTTAAAAAAGCCCGTACCTGATCACAAAACAAACGGACCTGAAACTTGCTCAGAACATATTTTCTTATATCATCTGAGCTGAGTTTGAAAATGGTCCTGGTTCATTGAAAAACATGGCAGCCAGGGGCAGGTTAGTTTCCCTTATATGGCTATAATAAAACCTTGTTAACACTTTGGAAGCCAACTTTATTTTCAAATCTTCATGAAAAACTTGGGCAGATTATTTGTTTAAATGATATCTCAGGCAAGTTTTTTGTCTGTTTAAAAGCATGGTCGCCATGGGCCGGGGCAGTTTTCCTTTTATGGCTATAGTGAAACATGTATTTATTGTCTAATCTTCTTGAAACTTGGTCAGAACATTTGCCCAATGAAATTTTGGCTTCAGAGTTTAAAACCAATTACATGGCATCATTAAGGTCAATTAAAAAAAAATCTTGTTAGCAATCTACAAGTAACTTTTTATGCTCCCCATATATATATATCAGGAGCATATAGTTGCCAGTTTGTCCTTCCGCACTTCCGTACTTCCGTTCGGTCACACTTTTGTTACAGTTTCTCATAGCACCTTCAATACTTTACCGATCTCTTTCATATTTGGCATGTAGATACCTTGCATGGACCGCTACCTTTTAATGACATTTGAGGTCATTGGGGTCAAGGTCAAGGTCACCAAGGCTAATAATAGACTTTTGTTACAGTTTCTCATAGCACCTTCAATACTTTACTGATCTCTTTCATATTTGGCATGTAGATACCTTGCATGGACCTCTCTCTTTTGATGACGTTTGAGGTCATTGGGGTCAAGGTCAAGGTCACCAAGGCTAATAATAGACTTTTGTTACAGTTTCTCATATCACTTCAATACTATACCGATCTCTTTCATATTTGGCATGTAGATACCTTGCATGGACCTCTACCTTTTGATGACGTTTGAGGTCACTGGGGTCAAGGTCAAGGTCACCAAGGCTAATAATAGATTTTTCCATCACACTTTTGTAACAGTTTCTCATAGCACCTTCAATACTTTACTGATCTCTTTCATATTTGGCATGTAGATACCTTGCATGGACCTCTACATTTTGATGAGGTTTGAGGTCACTGGGGTCAAGGTCACCAAGGCTAATAATAGACTTTTGTTACAGTTTCTCATAGCACCTTCAATACTTTACCAATCTCTTTCATATTTGGCATGTAGATACCTTGCATGGACCTCTACCTTTTGATGACGTTTGAGATCACTGGGGTCAAGGTCAAGGTCACCAAGGCTAATAATAGATTTTTCCATCACACTTTTGTTACAGTTTCTCATAGCACCTTCAATACTTTACCGATCTCTTTCATATTTGGCATGTAGGTACCTTGCATGGACCTCTACCTAATTTGATGAGGTTTGAGGTCACTGGGGTCAAGGTCACTGAGGCTAATATTAGATTTTCTCAAGGTCTCACTTTTTTCCACACAATTAACCCAAATATATCGACAAAGCATAATTGGGGAGTTTTACTGATATCCTTGTTTGAAAAATATTCCTGAAACTTGGTCACAACATTTGTTCTAATGATATCTCAGCTCGAAAATAAAAATGTGCCAAGAAATTAATGTTTTATTAAGCACTTTGATTATTCTTAACAACACCTCATAATATATGGTTCCTGGATCTCAGGTGAGCACTTTTTGGCCCATGGCCCTCTTGTTTTCTAGTACATGTATTAGTATTCATTATGAAATGTCTCATTTCTTATATTAACCATGACATATTATAAGCATCTTGAATTCAATTGTCCTTGTATTTCCCCTATTGTCAGTTTATGTCCAGAGACTGGCCAGTTTTTAATATCCATATTGCCAGACATGACTTCACTGCAGATTCTGTATATGGTGATATTTTACGCAATGAACAATATATCTTTAGTCGGCCATGGACCCCATTTTTTTCATGCGCTTTAATTGTCTCTATAATCTGATTTTCATAGCTTTATAGAGTTTGGTGCAGATTTGTGCGTGACTTCAGTGAGCATAATTATTCTCGCTTGTGTAGTTTGACAAGCAATAACTCCACTTGCCCGCTTAAAGATTATCAGGTTCATTGCGCCTGTCACCCTTGACAACTGACATGCCAGCTGTCAATCAAATTGTTCTGGGTTATCATATCAGCCAATCACAGATCAAAACCGACTGTAGATACTGCTTAAACAACAAAAGCAAAATTATAGAAAAGGTTTCCACATTTCAAAATGAATTCACCACAAATTATCAAAAAGGTTTTCCAAAAAACAACATTGAGAGTATTTTCCTATGCAGGATAGTTTAATTTTTTTTATGAAACTGATAATCTATTTATTTGGCATGGGCCATGGTTTTAGACTTGATTCAGATAGAAAGTTGGTAAAAAGCATTATTCCTACTTCATACGTTGTGGGGGTAAATTTATACTGTATAGTTTTAGTTATATTCATTGAAATTCCACAGGATAAGGCTAGAGTATCATAATATTAACCCTGTATTGTGCAGTCTTTTAATAAGGCATAATTGTCTAACCATATTTCTGTTTCTGTATTTCACATATATGAACATCCAAACACTTATCATAAATGTACATCCACCTTTTTACATTCTCTACATATTTTCTAAATATGTGTGCACATGTTGCATGTTAACTGCTTATTCATGACCTCTGGGGTAGTGTGGTTTTGTACACTATTTTGATGAAGTTAAAAATAGCCATGCTGAGGGATCATAATGTTTTCTATTAATAAAGAAACGTCTTGAAGGCTGACATAGTAATAATTGTTCAACGGTCATTTGAGAATAAGGGTCAATTGCAGTCAACGGTCAGTCTGGATCCCCCCCCCCATGAAAATCATTCTATAATACACTTGAGAATAACGGTCAATTGTCCATAGCGGCCAACGGCCAGTATAAAATTATTTCACTTCGAAAGTCATGTTTAAACTGAAAACAACGGTCACACGACAGTCGTTTCGAGTCGCAAAAATGAAGAACACAAATGAAACAGGTGCAATAACAATAAAAATGTTCATTCATATCGCAAAAGCATTAGCGCGTGACAAAGTCAATAGATCTTTATCTCTGATAAGATGTAAAAGACAACACTAAGCTGGCGAGTGATGGTATAAGAAGATAGTAAAAGCATTAGTGATTGTTCAGGAAAATATACATTTAATTGCAACTTTTATAACAAACTAAATATTTTTAAGTAAGTTTGTGAACACTCTAGCAGTCACATTATTATCAGGTTTGCCTTATTTTCATGAAACTTGCTCAGGCCATCATTCTGTTCTAATGCTGAATTCAATAATGGTTCTGGTCCATTGAAAAACATGGCTGCCAGAGGGGCGGTCAGTTTTCCTTATACAGCTTTTGCTAACACTAAGAACACTCTAGAAGTCATATTGTTTGCCCAATCATCATGAAATATACTCGGAGGTTCTTCTTAGGATATCATGGCACATATTTTAAATGGATGCGCTCCATTTTAAAGCATGCCCTCAAGAGGGCTTTGCAGGTTTCCTTATCTGGCTATGGTTAAACGTTGTAAAAACTAACGAAGTTTCCTGAAGTAGATTTATATTTGATATATGTATTAATTTCAAAATCACATTCATGAACATGAATCTACCTTAAGAAGGAGTTTACATGCTGGGTTTCAGTACACTGCTGCTCATTTGCTGTTTAACTTCGGTATTTTAATACACTATTTCTAATTGGTTGGAGTTAAAAACCATCCTGGAAAGGAAAATTGAAAGATACCAGTTTTTAAATTGTACACATTTATATCAGATTAAAAATAGTTTTGATATAAAAAATTTGCAAGAAAATTTTTAATTAGAAAATCGAAGGTCAAAGGTAGAATGCATATTAAAAAGTTGTGCAATTTTCACACGAAAAAACTCAGATATTGATAAACTGGAACTCTTTTATAACAGAGCCAATATGGTCCAAGCTGCGAACCCTAGTTATAAACGGAACTGCAAAATGAGTATGGCAGTTACTGGGATGGATATTTAGGACGTTTATAAACATAAAGGTCAAAGGTTTTTGATAATTATGTACTGTTGGCGATCGTATTAAAACTGTAGTTTGGTTGTTAATGTGAAGAGATATGCAATCCAGGTTTGAACTTTTTTAATAACGTTAAAATGTATAACTGACATTAATAAACAACAACAATAATAATGATGACGTCAACTTAATTTCACTATTCAAGGCGACGTGGCAGGATGTTCCGCCAAAATCACAACATGTGGAGATGCTTTGACCTATGATTTAGTGGCCGGCAGGACACATTATTAGTCAAGGAGCGTTTTTATAACTATATACGTAAGTAAACTTGTTGGGTCACACGGACATCGAATGTTAAAATAACCTCATAACAGAAATTGCAGACTTGACTGTCAGTTTAGATGTCAAACATTTTGTATTGGTCATGTGGAGTTATGAAATTCGTATCCACAAAAGTTACAAAAAAGTCTATACAGACTGCGACCAGATTATATATAGAATAAAATATACAATTTTTTTTTGAATCTGTTCAGAAAATATTCGGCATCCATATAAAATTAGTTGGACCAGATTTTTATTTATATATTTTTTTATATATAACAAAATTTGCACAGAACTAATTCTGTACCAAAAAATGTAGCTCAAAGTAAAGTAAAATACAAATGTAAACATACTGTCAATATTAAACATTTTTATTAGCTCATCTGTTTTTTGAAAAAAAAGAGCTATAAGTCATCACCAGAGTGTTTGCGTTGACGTCCGGTTAAGTTTTGTGTTTAGGTCCACTTTTATCAAAAAGTATTAAAGCTATTGCATTCAAACTTGGTACACTTACTTACTATCATGAGGGGACTGGGTAGGCAAAGTAAGATAACTCTGGCTGGCATTTTGACAGAATTATGAGCCCTTTTTATGCTTAGAAAATTGAAAATTTGGTTTAGTTTTGTGTTTAGGTTCACTTTATTCCTAAAGTATCAAAGCTATTGCTTACATACTTGCACCACTTACTAACTATCATAAGGTGACTTTGCAGGCAAAGTATTGTAACTCTGACTGGCATTTTGACAGAATTATGGCCCCTTTATACTTAGAAAATTGAAATTATCGTTAAGTTTTGTGTTTTGGTCCACTTTACTACTAAAGTATCATAGCTTTTGCTTTCAGACTTGGAACACAACTATCATAAGGGGACTGTACAGGACAAGTTGCGTAACTCTGGTTGTTATTTTGACGGAGTTATGTCCCTTTTTTGACTTAGTAACTTTGAATATTTGGTAAAATTATGTGTTTAGATCGACTTTACTTTTGAAGTATCAAGGCTATTGCTTTCAAACTTCAAATACTTTCATACTACCATAGGGTACTGTACCTGGCAAGTAGAACTTGACCTTGACCTTTGAATGACCTTGACTCTCAAGGTCAAATTATTAAAATTTGCTTAATCCCCATTACTTCTTTATTTTGATCAGATATGATTCATACTTTGACAAAACAACACTTACCTGACAAACCACAATAGACTCCACCCAAACCATCCCCCACCCCAGAATATCCCCCCTCCAATTTTGTTTTCCCTTTTTTTTCTTATTTTTGAAAGATCATCTAATGAATTACCACACCATCTAACTATACCCCCCTTTCAACCTTCCCCCCGATCTCACCCCGACCTTCCTACCACCCAAAAATTTTTTTTTTATTCCCCCGAAGGAGGGAATATAGTGATCGGACCGTCAGTCCGTCTGTCTTTCCGTCACACTTTGCATTTAGGTTTCACGTTGTCGCTTAAGATAGCAACTTGATATTTGGCATGCATGTGTATCTCATGGAGCTGCATGTGGCACTTCTGTCCTTATGTTATCTATTGGTTCTCAAAGTTCGTTTTAAGTCGCGTTGTGTAATTTTTTGTTTTGACTTAAATGTCCCAGGTTCGTAAATTACTCATCATGCAGTTTGCAAAATAAGGCAACAAGTCTTTTTCTAGCATATAACAACTTTTATTCTTGATTAAATGTTCGTATATATATTGTATTGTAAACGTATCTTATTCTTATTAGTATGTAATTCTTCTTTAAGAAATTGAGACAAGAAATAATCAGTAAAGAAATAAACGAGATACTCCAACACAAAATATAATCTGTCCAGAAAAACAAATGTCCAAATGTCCGTCTCTCTTGCACTATCCCGTGAAGCCAGAAATTGGGATGTTCATTGTGCGCTACCACAAAAGGCTCGGCTCGAGGCTCTAACACGGTCCGTTTTATACAAAAATAGTTACCTTGGCGTTGACCCACTTGTTTTAAGGAGTAAACAGCCTTATCCATCACTTTGACATAAGCTCATAACCATAAAAAATATAACTATAAACGAGTTATAACAATGTCCATCACTTTCTGGTTGTTAAATTATTTCTTACTATTTAGGCTTATTTAACCTGTTTATATAAGCTGTTTATATAAGCAGTTCGTGTATAATTAACCCTATGTTGACTGCCAGATATGGTCGAATGTACGTCATTGTTGTCTACTATGTATTTCGCCAGTGACCATGCATCTCTAGTTACTAGGACAATGATGACTAAACAGAAAAAGTGTCACATTTTGAGTGGTGAAAGGTCAAGGTCATCCTGAAAGGTCAAAGGTCAAAGATATATTATTTTTGGAAGATACTGTAAAAAATGACCACAACCCCACACTATTCACCTATACACCCCTCTCCACCCCTACCCCTCTTACTTTTTGATTTAAGTATTGAGATAGGCCCTTCTACTTTAAAAAGAAAAATAGATAAGCAGTCTGCACCCGCTAGGTGGTGCTCTTGTTTAATGATATTATGACATGTTATATATATATATATATATATATATAAATATATATATATATATATATATATATATATATATATATATATATATATATATATATATATATATATATATATATATATATATATATATATATATATATATATATATATATATAGTTTCAGCAGGGCTTGCACTTATAAGTGGCATACGGCCGTATATTACACCCGATAATTGTTTCCATACGCTGATAACAAAACCCCATAATGTCGACTGTACTTCCAAAAAATTGGTCATATGCTGAAAATAGCAAACCGTTACGTAAGCTGTCGATTTAAATAATGCTTCAATCAACACTGCTTTCTGCAGACTCGATGTGTTTTGCACCGATTATTTTTCCCCGCAGGCGATAAGCAAGTTTATTGTTTGTTGTTTAAATAACGGTTACACAATTTACCCCCGCACGGATCGCAAATTGACCGTGACAAAGCAGTTGCTATAACGATACACTCGTGCCTCTTAGCGCATGCCGTTAGTTGTCTAATGATTACGTGATAATTGATTGACCATCTGATAATTGCAGGTTTTTGGCATACATCACGATTAAAGAAAGTCGGCAAAAATAATTAAAGAAAAACTAAATTGATCAAAGGTCTTTTAATTACGTAGATCCACTACCCACTACTGTATTAAGTCCAGTGAGTTTTGTCAGTTTGTTAATCCATCGATAATTACGAGTAACACCCATCGTATATAGACTGGAATCACAGTTCAGTTTTTATATTAACAAGTCACAATACTACACATTAACATTGAGAAATTATCCGAGTAGAATTAAATTGCAACGTCATGACCTTCGACATAATTTCAAATGGCAGACATATTTCAACATTCAACCCGCGTTCAATTCAAAGCTGGCAATTCAAATTACAAGCAATTGTCATTAAATAATGGAGAAAGCATTAACTGGATTTAACAAACATTTGATAAGGTTTTTTAAACCAGATAACAACAATGACAATTTGGATTATTAAAGTTAAACAGGTAAGGCATTATTAAGTGTACATATTTCAGATATGTATAGTATTCGGATAAACAGTAGTAGATATACTAGATCTGATAGATCTTCAGAAAATCTTTCAGAAAAAAGGAGAAGTCACTTTTTCCTATTGTTAAGGCCTTGGGTAATCTTTTCAAAACGTATATTAGAAATTGATGAAAATGAATCTAATCAGAAAACAAAAAAAACCAAAGCAATTGAACCACCGCATTGTGCAATTCATTGTGACTTTGTTGTTTACTATTTTAATTGTTTATGAATAAAGCAAAATAAAATTCATCCCTTGTATGATATATCTAGTGACTTTCACAGATGTACAGTTACCCAAAATGGATTTGAAGAGTTTGTGATCATTAACACATTTGACATTCCTTTAACATCACCATTTAAGTTGTTTGGACTTCCAATATTTCTGATTGGGACTTCCATAAGTAAAGGTCAGGAAGTCAGGACTTCCAAAATTTATTTCTTAGTGCAAGCCCTGTTACAGAAGCAAAGGAACGTTTTAAGACAATTTAACATTGTTATTGTTTAGTACCATAAGGACATACATGCCTGAATTGTTCTGGTCCAAATTGGGACATTCCATAAAAATCATCGGGACATTTTACTTAAAAGCATGACACTTAAAATGATAAATCATGCAACCTTTACTGTAGTCAGTAATCAGTACACTTGGAGACTTTTCTAACGCAACACTTTTCAAACTTGAATTTCTCAGTAAGGGGTTGAGATTTGTATTTAAAATTTTAAATGTGATCATTTGACTACATTCTGAGCAAGCTCATGATAAAATCATTCATCCGTGACGATTTGACGCTTAAACACATGGGGTATGTACAGCTTCGTCTTTTTTGCCATGGAAATGGTGAAACGCAATATTATTCTAAATTTATTTCAATTTCCTCATTTGAGATGGTTTCTTACACCAGGAAAACATAAGATTAATAATAAAAAAATGTATGGCTCATATGAATATTCAGAAGCGTAACCACGCATTTTGGCAAATTGAATGCAACCTACCCCATGTGCTTAAGCGTCTGATCGTCACGGATGAATGTATTTATCATTAGCTTGCACCAAATGTAGTCAAATGATCACATCTACAATTTGAAATGAAAATCTTTACTTGTAAGGGATATACTCAGTATATGAATATATAATAGAGATATTCAAGTTTGAAAAGTGCTGCGTTAGAAAAGTCTGCAAAAGTCATTTGCAGGTAACCTGCAATTAGCCAAAATGCGCTGTTGCGCTCCTAAATATTCATGTGACCCATACATTTTTATACGCCCGTTTTTTCAAAACGGGACATATTATAGTTTCATCTTTTGTGGGCGGTTGGCGGGCGGCGTCCACAGCAGTGTCCGCTCTCTTATTCAAATAGTTTTCATTTGATCTTCATCAAACTTGGTCAGAAGTTGTTTCTAGACAATATCTAGGTCAAGTTCGAATATGGGTCATGCTGGGTAAAAAACTTGGTCACGGGGTCACTTACTGCATTTCAAGGATTTAGCATGGTGTCTGCTCTCTAATTGAAGTAGTTTCCATCTGATCTTCACCAAATTTGGTCAGAAGTTGTGTCTAGATGATATGTAGGTCTGACAAGTACAAATATGGGTCAAGGTAAAGTTATCAAGTTGCACAAAACCTTCAAACGGGTGTATCGTGTGACAGTTTGGCACTCTTGTTTAAAACTATTTTATGTTATCCTGTTGTAAGAATCCACTTAAAGTGATAAAATTGAAATCAATTTATAGTAATATTGCATTTCACACATTTCCACGTGCAAATGGATGAAATCATTCACACCCCACGTGCTAAAGCGTTTGATCTTCAAGGATGAATGATTTCACAGTGAGCTTGCTCAGAAAGTATTATAATGATCAGATGTAAAACTTAAAATCAAATTCTTAACAAATTACTGAGATATTCAAGTTTGGAAAGTGTTGCGTTAGAAAAGTCTCCAAGTGTATATTACTTACAAAAACACATAAAATCTGGCCTATATAGACGAAAAATGTGCAGTGATTCATTTTGAAACCTACATCAGTGTGTCCCTGGGACTCCAATATTTTGAAACAATGGGTCCAAACTGAAAACAATGGGTTCCAGATTGTGTCTTTGTAAATTTGTTACAAATAATCTACTTAACATGATACGCCTAAGCCAGGGGCTCTTTGTGCAATTTTAGAGCTTAAAATATAGGTTTATAACAAGTACAGGGCTCTATCTTGGCTCAGATTTTAGGGAGAAGTCACTTCTCCCTCAGCTCACAGTAGGGAGAAGTTTTTAAAAATAGGGAGAAGTTTTCAGAATCCGGGGGAAATGTAACGATCGGTCCTAAATGGGACTTATTCTAGCAGATGACTAAGACATAAGGTTTTGTTAAGGCTGTTAATAACTTTTAAAGACAATCAGTCAGTTGTTACATTATAAACTAAAAAAGAAAAACAATTAAAATAACACATCTTTATCCCTAATAAAAATGTTTGTTAGAGAAACAAATTTTCATTATCACTTTTATCTTCAGTGGATAATATTGATATGCGCTGCATATCAGGACAATGACCATGCACTTTAAAACCAAACACTAACTTTTAACATGATCTGTTAACTGTTAACTTTTAATCTGTTGTGCATCTGTATAATTCCTTTTTATTCACCTGAGCATTTACACACGGCATATGACAGCCAAAACATATCATATATGCATTACGGCCCGTATTATTCACAGCCATTTTACACATAAACAATATTCTGGTTGTACGCCAGTGGATTTTTAAATTTTGTATCCGAATTACTTGTCCGAATTCGAGTGCTGTCACCTGCCTTGTGATTTTCACTGTTGTTAACGATGCATATTTATGCCCCCCTTCGAAGAAGAGGGGGTATATTGCTTTGCTAAGGTCGGTCGGTCGGTCTGTCGGTCCATCCACCAGGTGGTTGTCAGACGATAACTCAAGAACGCTTGGGCCTAGGATCATGAAACTTCATAGGTTCATTAATCATGTGTCACAGATGACCCCTATTGATTTTGAGGTCACTAGGCCAAAGGTCAAGGTCACGGTGACCAGAAATAGTAAAATGGTTTTTGAATGATAACTCAAGAACGCATACGCCTAGGATCATGAAACTTCATGGGTAGATTGATCATGGCTTGCAGATGACCCCTATTGATTTTGAGGTCACTAGGTCAAAGGTCAAGGTCACGGTGACCCGAAATAGTAAAATGGTTTCCGGATGATAACTCAAGAACGCATATGCCTAGGATCGTGAAACTTTATGGGTAGATTGATCATGACTTGCAGATGACCCCTATTGATTTTGAGGTAACAAATTCAAAGGTCAAGGTCACGGTGACCCGAAATAGTAAAATGGTTTTCGGATGATAACTCAAGAACGCTTGTGCCTAGGATCATGACACTTCTTAGGTACATTGATCGTGACTTGCAGATGACCCCTATTGATTTTCAGTTCACTAGGTCAAAGGTCAAGGTCACAGTGACAAAAATCGTATTCACACAATGGCTGCCACTACAACGGACAGCCCATATGGGGGGCATGCATGTTTTACAAACAGCCCTTGTTATATTTTAAGCTCATCTTCAGTACTATGTAAAACATTTATATGTATATTAGATTACTGCATAGTAATAATGACCAGTTACATATTAACAGTTATTTTACGATAAAACATCACTTGTCCATGAGACGCCAGTTCATTGTCAGCCATTTGACGCAGTGGTTCAGGGCTCGCGCTAGGGGGAAACGTGAGCGACTTATTCGCTTTCTTACGCCAAACGTCGCCTACAATTTCAGAAATTGTAGATAAAAAGCCACTTCCAGTCTCTCTCTTATAGAAATTTGTTTACATCCGGTTTTCTCGATGTCAAGGTCTGACTCAATTTTCCAATATACTGTAGCAGCCTGGATTGAGCGACAGGTAATTTGAGGTAATCCCCGCCCCGATTCTCCCAACCTCCAAACTTATCGAATCGGCGATCGATATTGGTCAAGTCAGCATTCAAGTCACATGGTAGCTGTCCAATCAACATTGAGTTCGCTCACACATAATAATTCATGCGCAGATACTGTAATCTTGGAAATACACAGTTGATATTGTCTTCTGCCAACGCTATATAGCGGCCAATGGCAAACGTCGTATTTAAAGATAAACAAATAAAAAGGAGCCTAACAATAAAAAAAGATAATTCTCAGTTGATCAAATTACATTTCTACCGACTATTGATCTGAATTAACAAAAGGATGATAATTAAATAATAAGATCTATGTCGATGATGTTACACCTTTCTGCCGATTATCGTTTGAAATTAAAAGGTGATAAGTATTTTTTACCCACAAACTATGCTATCGTAAAGCAATGTGTCAATTAAATTGTATATTAATTACGTATTTGCTAGGTTTCCGGTTTTCATTATTTTCCTGTCAAACGATATGCTCAAATTGTTTCATGTGCATAACGCGTACAATTTTTCGGACTGTCGTTTTCGGATACATTATTTTTCGTCGATTATAATTTAATTTTGAAGTTCTTTAAAGAAAAAATAGAATGAAGAATACAGATGGGGTGATGCGGACGGTGTGGTTTATCATATTTCAAATTGTTTTCAGATGAAATTGCAATTGGAAAGACTATAAACAAGAAATATCTTTAAAAAAGATATACGGCGTAAATAGTTTAATGAATGAGATCAAGGATAGCGAATGTCTTTTTCTGTGCAGTTCTTAGCTGCATCACACGCAGTACGGGATGTTACGGGTAGTTTTCGCGGCTTATTTTACATTATAACATATTGCTGGTCATAAACCTATAGATACAAAACAGAAAACCAAAAGAAGAATGGAAGTGAAATTTAAACATATTAGTCAACCGGCCACACGAGAAGTATCCGTATTTATAGGCGCGTTCTTCGAACAAACCTGTTTTAGTGGTTTGTCGGGCATTGCTATTTGATTCGATTATTAACAGTATCAATTATCATTGTGCTAATGCTTAAACTAATATTATGGGCATTTTGCACTGTTGAATTGAGCTGAAAAGAATTAACAGGTCAAAATAGTTAGTTAAAATGTGGTTACTGATTAATTATCTGCAACTCACCTTGCTACCAGTTGTTTATAAAAATATATTTTATATTCGATATTCTTACGTGACCCACCCAGTCCTGTAAGCTGAAATGATCCGTAAAACAATTTCTTTGTGTCGTATGAACAAATCTGCACTAAAACTAAATTTAGGTTCAACTCGTAAACGCATGATCAGTTGTCAAACGAAAGTACGGTTGATATTCAAATGCATTATTTTTCTCTTTCTGGTATATTGTTTTAGTATGATGATGCTGCATTAATTAATATAAGTGTATATGAAGTAGAAACATCAAAAATAATCAACGGTTGCGAGAGACACCTATAAACTGTTACATGCTCATAATATCACTTTAGTACATTAGGCAATATGGACGAATAATTATTGTTAAATTTATCAACAATTATATTTATCATTGTATTGTTGAAAACACATTAAGAATCTATTATTTACATACCATAATTATATTGCTGAATATCTTCATTTAACATATTTCTGGTCTAAAGAAAATTCCAGGTCACCTAGTTCACGGATAGCGTCTTTATTATATAACAATTATTTTACTGGCCGCCAACTCCGGTGATGACCTGTATATAAACTCTGAATGTCCGCGAATTGACCCGATATACCTCGCGGGTTGAAATGCAATGCTTTAAAGTGAGGCCTCGCTTCCATTGCTCTTTATACTTTTACATGTTAACATGTTGACAGGAATAAGGAAGTAAGTACTAAATATGAGAACATAGCCTTTTAAGTATAAACGCTCTTGCGCTGGTAATACTCTGAAAATAAAAGGTGTACGCACAAACTGTATTGATGTCGAGAATTGAGTGTAAAACTGTTCTATCTATTAAGCCTTTTCATTCGAGATAAAATTGTTTCATACAGTAAAACAGTGTTACAAAGACGCGGATATGTTTCCAATGTTCTGGTGGTATACTCAAATCAGCCAATGGAATAAATGAAGTGTATTCATTCGTACCTAGCCGCGGGAAATTTTATTGGAATTTTATTGGACACTTACAAAGGTCAGGCTAAGGTGAAAAGCTGGCTTATGCAGCTTACGCCGAAAAATAACAAATAATTATTAAGAAAGCATATGCTAAATGTCATTTTTCAAACATAAATATTTATCTGGTCTGACAGTTTTATTAAGCTTATGTTATCTATTAAACATTTCCCATCATTTGAATAGGAGAAATTCATTACCTCTAGGGCATTTTGAGTTATGTGCTTTCTTCTCATATAATGAATAATGGAATGTATAACACAAGTTGGCTGTTTTTTACGCCCATGGTGATGTCAAAATGGTGTGGTTTATCATATTTCGAAATTTATTCACGTGAAATTGCAATTGGAAAGACTATAAAAAATACCAAATAATTATTAAGAAAGCATGATATGCTAAATGTCATATTTCAAACATAAATATTTATCTGGTCTGACAGTTTTATTAAGCTTATGTTATCTACTGCTTCATAAACATATTATCTTTGAAATACTTTAGTCAATATAATATGATATTAACATCAAAATGGATTGAATATAGAGCTAGTAAAATGTTATTTATCTGTCGTGCCTATTATTACTTGGTTAATTAGAACTGCTGGAAAAATTAAGATACACAAAAGAAATATAATTATGTGTACTACAGTGGTATACTTCAATAATGTGCTACACATATATGTGTGTTGTAATGCCCTACATGCAAACCCTTGTGTCCGAGTCTTTCCACTTCTCCCTAGAGTCTCCTCACTTCTCCCTAAATCAGTGTCCAGAGAGAAGTCACTAAAATTTGAGCCCAGCGTGAGCCCTGCTTGATACTGTATTTTGGTATGCATTATGCGGTTATGTGTTCTAGATTGTAAAATTCTTGTCTTTATTTCATTGTTGACCTATGATCCTTAAATGGCGGGCATAATTTGATATCAGCGCAGAGTGTCATAAGATTTGGTATGTGGCATCCATCAACAATGTTTATTTATTATAAATGACACTGAACTGCGAAATATCCGTCAACGGTATGCGACAGGCTCAACAGTGTGCTCGACAAGCTCCATGAATGGGCCTTAGCACCCATAGCTGCAATGAAACACTGCTAACATGGGCATTGGTGCAACCAACCAAAACATTTTTTAAAAGTTGTCTGTCTTATCATCGTAATGTTTACCAGTTTCACCTATTTATATCACCTGCTGGTACTTAAAAGGTTGTATAACATTTAATGATTAAAAGAAATAATATAAAAAAGTTACGTGGGGACTGTTTTTAGCAAAAAGTTTTTAGTGGTTCGAAAAAGTTTTTTCGAAGGATTCGAGAATTTATTGAAATTTAATTTTTTTCTGCAGGGTGGGGAGTTTATGTCGGGATTAAAATGGGATTGTAAATAGATACCTTGGATGTTATGTTTGGGCGTGAAGCGAGGCGTGTAATCAGACCATCTAATATTTAGATTAAAGATTTTAAATAAGACTAGATAGTGAATTGTTGAAGAATGTCTTCTTTTTTGCGCCTCAATTTCTTTAAGGTGTGACATTTATCATTGCTTAGTCTCATGTTTATGTGAAATTTGGTAATAAATAAAATATTTTCGTTTTTCAGTACTATTTAAGTGGAAACTATTTGATAGAAAATGTATTTTTCTAATATTTATTTGATAGATGTGCTATAGTAATTTCCCCAAGTTATGCTTGCTATTTGGTTTTATTGTGTTTATGAAACTTACAACATGTTTATTTTTTTGTATAAAGCAAAGCAATGTCTCTGTTTTTTATTTTATTGAAATTTTCAACAATCTTTGATGTTTGATCATCTATCAGTTGCTGGCATCCCTCTCTGCACAGCATCATTAGTGCTGTCAATGTGTCGTGTGATATAGACAGTTCCGATTGTTTGTGCAAAGATTGTTCATTAGACTGAACACCCTTTCCACAAAGGCAAGGTTACAAACTGACGTAAAACAGTACGCTGGCTGCCTGACAAAAGAACCAGAAACAGTAATAACTCTATTGATTGCACGCGCTGAATAATAAAACCCGAAATTAATCGAGCGCGTGGTTACACACAACTATACGATTTTCTTTGTTCGCTCGCCGAAAGTTGGGTTTTGTTACGAAACTTTCGGTTGTTTGAGAAAAAATTCGGACGTCTATTGGGATTTTTTCAGATGTCGATTAGGAATTTGGAAATTTTCGCTTGATTGGGAAAGTACCGTTTACCGGTACTTTATAAAGAAGGAGGAAAATCGCTGCTCTGTGATGGCATGCTCAATGATGCTGAATCTTTATTAAAAGTAGTATTGGATTGTAGGTTACAATTTAGTATTGGATTGTAGGCTTATTTGAGCCTTGCTCTCGGAAAACAGGGTTGAATGCATATGCTTAAGGTGTCGTCCCAGATCACCTTGTGCAGTCCACACAAGCTAATCAGGGACAACACTTTCTGCTTTTATGGTATTTTTCATTTAAAGGAAGTTCCTCCTAAGCAAAAATCCAGATTTGGCAGAAAGTGTCGTCCCTGATTAGCCTACCCGGTATACAGACTGCACAGACTAATCTGGGACTGCATTTAACTTACATGCATTTTCCCAGAGCACGGTTAATTTATTTGTTGAATTTGATTTGTCTCCCTTTAAACCTAACATTGAACATGATAAAGAGTTGAAGTAAGAACACGACTTTTTATGCCCCCAACGGGCGGCATATAGTTTTCACATTGTCGGTCTGTCTGTTTGTCTGTCTGTATGTCTGTCCGGCACACTTTTCGTGTCCGCTCTCTGTTTCAAGTTTTCAACTAGTTATCATCCAATCTTCACTAAACTTGGTCAGAAGTTGTACTAGATAATGTCTAGACCAAGTTCAAACATGAGTCATGCTGGGCCAAAAACTAGGTCACGGGGTCACTTAGTGCGTTTCAAACATTCATCATGGTATCCGCTCTCTGTTTCAAGTAGTTCTCATCCAATCTTCCCCAAACTTGGTCAGAAGTTGTATCTAGGTAATGTCTATGCCAGTTCGAACATGGGCCATGCCGGGCCAAAAACTAGGTCACGGGGTCACTTAGTGTGTTTTAAACATTCAGCATGGTGTCCGCTCTCTAATTCAAGTAGTTTTTATCCGATCTTCACCAAACTTGGTCATAAGTTTTATCTAGATGATCTCTAGGCCAAGTTCGACATGGGCCATGCCAGGCCAAAAACTAGTAAGTATAAGAAAAAAAAATTCTACAGTTGACAAGAAGATACGTGCATTCCTGTTATTTGCATGCAAAGAATTGGCAGAAAAAAACATCTACAAACTGCAACAGATAACATATGTAACAAACAACAAAATTTAATTATTGAACATCTGTTATGCAGCAATTAATAGTTTAATAAAATTAAGGCGATTTATATCTCAAAAACATATACCGGTACACAGTTATGCTTTTATGTAGTGACAAAGTTACAGTTGGGGCATCCGTGTCGTGGGGACACATTTCTTGTTGTTTTAATATCTTGTTAAATGGTTTTTTGTTGTATAAAATAAAGATTGTCTCTGATGATGCATTACTTGTTTGATTCATCAATATAAATCATATTATGTTAATAGCTTGGCTTTGTTAATGATTGCGTAGTAAGTAGATAGGCCATAAAAGCTTTCTTTTAATCATCAATCTCAATAAGTGATCATTTCTTCATAACATTATGATTGGTGTTGTCTATTGTACAAATTATGTATTAATCACTCACATTTATACACATGTATGTGGACATTTTATTCATATATAGATACTACTTTCTTGCATCACTTTCATTCAGCTATTAATTATGCCCCCCTTCGAAGAAGAGGGGGTATATTGCTTTGCTCGTGTCTGTCGGTCGGTCGGTAGGTCGGTCCGTCCGTCCACCAGATGGTTGTCAGACGATAACTCAAGAACGCTTGGGCCTAGGATCATGAAACTTCATGGTACATTGATTATGACTCGCAGATGACCCCTATTGATTTTGAGGTCACTAGGTCAAAGGTCAAGGTCACGGTGACCCGAAATAGTAAAATGGTTTCCGGATGATAACTCAAGAACGCATACGCCTAGGATCATGTAACTTCATGGGTTGATTGATCATGACTTGCAGATGACCCCTATTGAATTTGAGGTCACTAGGTTAAAGGTCAAGGTCACGGTGATTCGAAATAGTAAAATGGTTTCCGCATGATAACTCAAGAACGCATACGCCTAGGATCATGAAACTTCATGTGTAGATTGATCATGACTCGCAGATGATCCCTATTGATTTTCAGGTCACTAGGTCAAAGGTCAAGGTCATGGTGACCTGAAATAGTAAAATGGTTTCCGGATGATAACTCAAGAACGCAAACGCCTAGGATCATGAAACTTCATGGGTAGATTGATCATGACTGGCAGATGACCCCTCCCAATTATTTTTTTTAATCTAATAAATTACCGCACCCAACATTATTACCCCCTCTCACCCCGACTTCACCTACCCCCCCCCCCATTTTGTTAAACATTTTATAAATAACCCCACCCCACATTATTATCCCCTGTCATCCTCCACCCCCCCTACCCCCCCACCCCCCAAGATTTGGTCAGGGAAAAGTCAGGGAATTTTATTTCATCAGGTTGGTGGCAACCCTGATAAACTACATAGCAACTTCATATTTGGCCTACTGGGGGGCATTGTGTTTCTCAAAGAAATCTTGTTATAATTTATTCGAATGGAATTCATTTTATAAGGGTAACTGTAGAAGGTGCGGAATATACATGCATTCATGGAGTCTTTGTTTTTATGTCCCCCACTATAGTAGTGGGGGACATATTGTTTTTGCCCTTTCTGTTGGTCTGTTTGCGCCAACTTTAACATTTTGCAATAACTTTTGCTGTATTGAAGATAGAAACTTTATATTTGGCATGCATGTGTATCTTATGAAGCTGCACATTTTGAGAGGTGAAAGGTCAAGGTCAAGGTCATCCTTCAAGGTCAGAGGTCAAATATATGTGGCCAAAATTGCTCATTTTATGAATACTTTTGCAATATTGAAGACAGCAACTTGATATTTGGCATGCATGTGTATCTCATGGAGCTGCACATTTTGAGTGGTGAAAGGGCAAGGTCAAGGTCATCCTTCAAGGTCAGAGGTCAAATATATGTGGCCCAAATCGCTTATTTTATAAATACTTTTGCAATACTGAAGATAGCAACTTGATATTTGGCATGCATGTGCATCTCATGGAGCTATACATTTTGAGTGGTGAAAGGTCAAGGTCAAGGTCATCCTTCAAGGTCAGAGGTCAAATGTATGTGGCCCAAATCGCTTATTTTATGAATACTTTTGCAATATTTTTGCAATATTAAAGATAGCAACTTGATATTTGGCATGCATGTGTATCTCATGGAGCTGAACATTTTGAGTGGTGAAAGGTCAAGGTCATCCTTCACAAGGTCAAGGTCATCCTTCAAGGTCAAACATCATATAGGGGGACATTGTGTTTCACAAACACATCTTGTTTTTTTATATTTCTTATGCAAAGCATATCTATTGGTATTTATTAGATTATAATAAAATTGCACATACCAATAACATACATGCCATACGTCCCGATCTCGGCGGGACAGTCCCGCTTTTGGGCCCTTTGTCCTGCCGTCCCGATATGAGACGATTTGTCCCGACATTCGTAAAAGGTTCCCAATAAAATTCGCTATTCAAGCTGTTTCGCTAACACCTACCCCCGCTAATCCCTTTATTGCCCCCAATTAACAATCCGATTCTACTTATCGTGTGTACCAGTGTTGTTTATGACACCTTGTCAGCGATTTATCGGCTAATTATTGATTTTATCAGGCATTCACACCAAGGTGGTCTTCAAGATAGAGGTCGCTTATTGCTATCGATAGTTGTATTATAATGAAATAAATGTTGAAAATGTGTTTATTTTTGTATTTGTTTGAAACGGTTTACAAAACAATTGTTTTGTAAAATTAACTCTACGTAATTAATGAGTCTTTTACATTCAATGTTTAGTTCATAAATAGCGGGATAATCCGAATGTGCAATATACGAAAATCTCAACAAACAGTCCAATAAGTGATACCCATCCTGTCTAGTGTAATTGGGTGTAATTGTAATAAAAACAACGAGGTGCTATGCATGACAGTTTGACCCTACTCCAATTAAGCTAAAAACCACGAGGTGCTATGCATGACAGTTTGACCCTACTCCAATTAAGCCGCGACAATTGACAAGTAACAAACTGCGCATGGATACATGCTTAAAAAAACATCGCAACAAACAGTAAAAGTGGTACCCGTCTTGTCTTGTGTTATTGTAATAAAAACAACGTGTCGTTATTCATGACAGTTTGACGCTACCCCAATACAGCGCCTGACAATTCACAATTCAGTTTAATCTGTGTATATAAGAAGAAAACAAAATATGATTATTAACATTAGAGAAAAAAAATTCGAGTAAAGCAGCCATAGACTTCTTTTGTGCTTTTGTTTTTGTTGGTGTAAAAACGGTTGAGGCGTTGTTGAGAGGTAAAATAAACACAAAGACGGTTTGCTTCCACCAAAAACCTACCTCTGAAATGTGTACGGCCGCGCAATCAGTGTGTAACTGATGTAACTGTTCGGTAGATAGTTTACTGTAACCCGTACTTTCAGTGTACTGGATAGCCTCCCCTGCGTTAATGTTTGCCATTGAAATTAATATCATGAGTATTGTTGTCGTAATGTTCTAGATTTTGTACTCTAAAAAGATGAATATTTTCCTCGTTGTTTGCTATTGTCTTATTTTATAAAACTGTTATTGTTATGTTTTAGATTCCATGCTTCATATCAGATGTTTTATGTCTTGAATAAAAGTATCATGAGTTTTTGTTAGTACTATACTGACTACAGTAAAGTTGGGATGATAAATCGTTTTAGGTGTCCCGCTTTTGGGTCAAATGTCCCGACAATTTTTTTATGGAATGTCCCGCTTTGGACCTAAAAAATTATGGCATGTATGACCAATAATGAAAATTGAGAATTATGTTTTTCAATAAATAATTATAACGGTGAAGGGGGGAGGGGGGTTGAAGGAGGATGACAACTTTTTTTTGTCATTTATTAATAGAAAAATAAATGATAGTTACCATAATTGTGTGATTTTGTAACTTCCAAGAATACTTAAATACAAATTTAATGACCAAGAAGCAATGTCATCATGATCATCAACAACAACGACAATTATAATAATAATAATTGCAAAATCTCATGGTAATAGCTTGCATGTAGAAAACTAAAGAAAAAAATGTTTTGTAAGTGATATTTATGTGAGGTCTAACTCTTTCAGTGCTGGAACCGAATTTTGAAGGCCTTTGCAAACAGTTTGGATCCAGATGAGACGCCACAAAACGTGGCGTCTCATCATGATCCAAACTGTTTGCTATTCTGATAGTATTCTTTGAAAAAAATCTAAGAAAATGCTAGTTTTAGAAATTCAGCAGACGGCATTTAAGCAGACGACAAATTTCCCAGCATGCAAAGGGCTAAAGTGATAGAGGACAGAGATAATTTCATGTTGAATTGCAGCTTTGCAAAAATTGTTCCCTGCAAATGTCACAGCTAGATTACTATTATCTGGGGACTCACATTTCAATCTGCCCTTGAACAGTCCTGTGTATGAGGTTTCGGATGTCACGCCAGGCGGGTTTCCCCCAATGGCCCACGGCTTGAATATTAATTATTTGCAAACTGTTGCAACAAGGGTCAATATTTTGGGAAAAATAAACTTACTGGAAATCGTTCAATGTAATCCTGATCTGGCAACATATGTTTCAATTATTGTTGTTAATGCTTTTGACACCAAATGGACTTGATATTGGAAAGGGTTTTACATGAAATAAGTATCATACCTTGCTTGCTAAACAGTTGGTTATGATAATTTTCAAGTGTAAGATTTCTTAATCAATAAGAGAACTCTAAAAAAAAATTGCGTTGATATTTGGGACAATTAAGTGTATTTATACTTAGATAATTAAACAATTGGTTAAGTTTTTTGTATTGGTCCAATTAACTCCTATTGTATCATAGCTATTGCTTTCAGACTTGGAAAACTCACTAACTATCATAAGGGGACTGTACAGGGCAAGTTGCATAACTCTGGTTGGCTTTTTGACGGAATTATGGCCCTTATTTGTCCTAGTAACTTTGAATATTTTGTTAAATTTTGTGTTTAGATCCACTTTACTTCTAAAGTATTGATACTATTGTTTGCAATCTTCAAATACTTTCTTACTATCATGAGGTTACTGTACCTGGCAAGTTGATTTTGACCTTGACCTTTGAATGACCTTGACTCTCAAGGTCAAATTAATAATTTTTGCTTAAATTGCCATTACTTCTTTATTTATGATCAGATTTGATTCATACTTTGACAAAACAACACTTACCTGACATATCACAATGGACTCCATCCAAACATCCCCAATGCCCCACCCCAGAAGCCCCCCTCGAAAAAAAAATTTCTTCTTTTATTTTTTATTTTTAAATTCTTAAAAAAATGATCACCCACCCACATTATACCATCCTCTCCATCCCCCCAACCTCCACACCCCCCCCACACCAAAAAAGTTTTTTTTTTTTTTGAAACATGGTCAAAAAGAGATTGCCAAGCAATATTGTCCCCTACGGGTGAAACTCCACCATTGTCAGTAATTTTTTTATATTTGTTGCCATAGCAACCAGAATTCTTGACGTAGGAACAAAATAAAATGACGTGCATAATCTCCATATTGCCATCTATCCATGTTTCAAGTTTCATGAAAAAATATGAAGAACTTTTAAAGTTATCGCAGGATCTAGAAAATGTGACGGACAGAGAGACTGACAGACTGACAGACAGACTGACAGACTGACAGAGCGCAAACCATAGGTCCCCTCTGGTTTCACCGGTAGAGGACAAAAAAAACCCACAAATATTTATTTTGTTTTTAAAGGACCGTCCAACCATCCCACCCAATCTATTGCTATCAGACTTGAAATAAAATCATATTAATTTGTTTTATGTCTTTATAAATGTTCAATAGATTTTGGAAAATATACCTGAACTCAGAATCGTCTATAAAGTACAACTTCTTTAAAACATAAGCGATCAATATGTTTCAATTATGGTCCTCTTCCACTTAGAATATGACTATATTACCTTGACCTTTATGTTGAATATGAACAATTTCCCCCATGATGATTTACATTGTACTGTCAGGCACTCGAATAGTTGAGCACACTGTCTACTGACAGCTCTTGTTATATTTTGGTATTGACTGTGTATTTTAGCAACTCTAATAATGCAAATAGATATTGTTTTTTTATATTTAAAGCAAGTCTTGTTTCAGAAATTAAACTGTATAAGTTTCTTCGATATGGTTTAACTGACCTACAAAATCATTGTTTTGGCAGATGGCATCCATTGTTAATTGTATGAAGTATGCAGAGAAGCTGACGAAATATTAACACAATCGCGTAGAAGTAAACATATCAGCGTATTGTCTGTATCTGTTTCTAATATTCGTTAATCAGGAAATTATTTAATATTTGTTATAGTATACAATAAATATTTGTAAATATTCTTTCTCTGTGATTGGCCGTGTGTTAAGAAGCGGTGTGATTCGGTGGATCGATGCCGAGGCAGAAACAGACGGGGCATCACACTGTGAATTATGGCCAAGTGCCTCGGCAATATGCCGAGTGAATACTCCTGTCAGAAACATCGAACACAAAAGAATCTGTGTTGGTATCGCGTGAGCAGTTAACTGTAACTGGGTACATATATAAATCTTGATTTGCCAGAGTGTCACAAAAATTTAGGTCCATGTCACAGCTCAGTCTTTGGAAATGCTTTCTTTATATACTATCCCTTTCAGTATACAAACTATACATACAAAATGATTTAGATGGTTATGTTGAGAGTAAATTATTATCCTGCAAAATTTGCAAATCATGTTGTTTTTCAAGGAATTTATTGATGTGTTGTTACACTGACAGTTGAACAATGAACATCTGTTGGTATTGAATAATGAATATTCGTTTCTGTAATATATTTATATGATGTTAAGGGTTTAAAGCCACACACCTTGAAATGAAATACATGGCATAGTAAATTTAAGTATAAATAAGAAACATATTGTTTCTATGCCAATTAGAATATATCTGATGGTTACAAGGTAGAAATCCGTCTTTGTTTGCGCTTTAAAATGTAAACATAATTGCGTTTGTCGAAAAGGACTTATACGTCTAGAAATCCTACTTTCGGTTTTAAAAGCGATAAAGTTTCAAAAATAATAAATAACTTGCTAACTAGGCTATAGATTTAATTTTATCGATGCCAATTAGAATATATCTGGTGGTTACAAGGTTGAAATCCATATTTATTGCGCTTTAAAACTTAAAAATAATCGCGTTTGTCGAAATCGACGTATACATATAGAAATCCTACTTTCAGTTTAAAAAAAAAAAAAATTACTTGCTAACTAGGCTATAGATTTAATGGCAATTTTGCACACTTTCAAATAGCATCTATATGTATTGATTAACATGAATTTCATTTCAAGGTGTGTGGCTTTAATAGATGAAGACAACATATTCTAAACAGGTTATTAATCATACAAAGTAAACGGATATTCCCATGGTAAGTTGATTCACATTAATTATGATGATAAAAGCAACCTTTTCAATATCATATCAGTAATCATAAAACAGCGGTTTTGTAATTGTATGTACCAGTTCATGCAGATATCAAATAGAAAACCTTGTCAATCGGAACATGATACTATAACCAGGAGTGGTGATACAGTTTATATGGCTCAAACCAATGAAACATCGTAATGCTGGGGCTTTTTATTAATGGATTTTTTAGGTGTAATATATTATTGATGATTGCTTTTTATGATTGAGTTCAGGTGTTTAGTAGCCAAGTAGACGCCATGCATATAATTAAAGTTGCGAAACTACCTTAAAACGTCTCTTTTAAAATATTCATTATACTTAACCACAACTTACATGTTATATAAATGCCCCAGGTTGGTTTTACTTTATCAATGGGAGAAATCAGGGTATTTACAATCGACAGGGTAAGCTGTTTGCTGCTGGTGAGAAAAGATCACAACATTTTATAATTCCCATCACCTTTTATCTTGTATCATGTATTTGTGTGCTAATTTCTTTAAGTGAAGGCATGTGTATATATAACTTCCAAAGACATATAAAGCATTAAATTATTGGTATCCATAGAAAATGACTTTAAACTGCAGTTGGCTGACAGCAGCTGTAAATAAATGATTCGCACTAAAAAACAATGTTTGTTTAACAAGAGACTTGGAATAAATTATAATCAGTTGTTATACAGGCCTTTTCCATCCTATGCCACAGGTCTGAATATCCGTTCCCAAAGCTAATCTGGTTGTTTTTTTTCCCAATTGAAAAACAAATTCCCAATTTCAACTTCCAACGATTGCAAAGTATTATACATAATTAAATTGAAATGCCTCTATATGTGAAAGCCTCATGAACTGTACTGAAATTTCTGTAATTACAATGTATCAAATGACTGCTTTTATAGCAATTTCCTTTTCTCCAAATTTTTATGCCCCCATTCGAAGAAAAGGGGCCATATAGTGATCGGACTGTCCGTCTGTCCGTCCGTCTGTCCGTCCGTCTGTCCATCCGTCTGTCCGTCCGTCTGTCCGTCCGTCCGTCTGTCTGTCCGTCACACTTTTCGTTTAGGTTTCGAAAAATGCTCATAACTTCTATGTCCCTTGAGATAATAACCTTCATATTTGGTATGCGTGTGTATATGGACAAGGCCTTTCCATATGCACACAAAATTTTACCCCTGTGACCTTGACCTTGAACTAAGGGTCCGCGATTATGTTTTGAAATCTGCATTTAGGTTTTGAAAAATGCTCATAACTTCTATGTCCCTTGAGATATAACCTTCATATTTGGTATGAATGTGTATTTGGACAAGGCCTTTCCATATGCACAACAATTTTTACCCCTGTGACATTGACCTTGAAGTTAGGGTTCGGGTTTAGGTTTCAAAATCTGCGTTTATGTTTTGAAAAATGCTCATCAACTTCTATGTCCCTTGAGATATATCCTTCATATTTGGTATGCATGTGTATATGGACAAGACCTTTCCATACGCACACAAATTTTTACCCCTGTGACCTTGACCTTGAAACTTAGGGTCTGCGTTTAGGTTTCGAAAAAAGCTCATAACTTCTATCAAGCATTTATAGGGGGCATAAGTCATCCTATGGTGACAGCTCTTGTTTCTTCATCATTTAGCGACTCTCTTAATACAGTTTCCTTATTAAAGGGGTAAACCGAGGTTAATAAAATGTTGGTACAAATATCTTACAGCTCAGGAACAGTTGGTGACATTTTCAATATTTTTAAACCTATTTATCTTAACATTTGTGTTTTTTGTATTTACAATTGTATTTGTTTGTACATGATACAGAGAAAAGACTCTTAAAAACTCATAAACAACATACACAAGCACACAGTGCTCTAAAAATGTTTAACAAAGAATTGAAGATATTATTTCTCATTATTGCCCTGTAGAGACGGCGTCCATCTGTGTGTCAGTCTGTCGGTTTGTCTGAATAATATGTTCTATGTTTGTGAAGCGATCTATTAAGTGTCGATGTACAGTACAGCCAACACGAAACAAACATAATCCTCGGTCACGCCACGGCCGGAACATTAGTACTCGGCGGCGGCGTGTGTTCACGAGGCGTATTGCCGAGGCACGCGGCATCGATCCGCGCAACGATGCCGGGTCTGTCTTAACCTCGCGTACTTTCGCGACATGAATCCGCATACGTACGCAACAGATTGAGTGCAAAGATATACACCTACATGTACATTTGTGTAGCGTGGAAACCTAGATTTACGCTACTTTCATAGTTATTATTTTCACGTTTTAATAATATGATTTTTATATGATGCTTTATAGACTATTTATATAATTTACATAATTATACTTATCACTCAAAAATATTCGACACTAAATGCACCTAAACAAATTATTGTTGAATTAATTACACACTACTGTAAATGTTTTGTTTGATTCTCAAATAAGCTATATTCAATTTGTAATCCAAAACATGTTTACGAATTAAAATGCTAACGCAACATTAACAATTAAATTATAGCGTCAAATAAACAGTGCTTTATCCTTTGTCTCAATTAGAAGTGCACGAAAATTATGCAGACGTCACATGTAGAACGAAGCATGGAAAGTGTGGATGTATTTTGTGTTGTATAGAAACATGAACATCACGTCAAGCGATTTACGCGTATTCAGTGGAAAAAAAACCCTCCTCATTGGACGTTATTTCATCACATCTTTAAATAGAAACAAATGCCAAAATGTATTTGACAATTTTAAAAAATTGCGAATGTTTGTATTATTTGAAATTCATTAGAACTTTTATCGTAAATATTTACCAGAATTTGCTTTAAAAATGGAATATACTGGATTATCGGGTAATGAGTAGTGATGGAAAATATAGAAAGTATTCAGTAATAGATACATTAAATTAATTATGATTTTAAATATTATTATAATTGTTCGTTTCAAATTTATAGACAAACTACACATTTTTTAAATAATTTTATTTTATGATGCGCATCAACTCGGCGTCGTATCGTGCAGCTTGCCTCGATGGACAGATGCGAAGTATCGCTGTGAAATGCAACGTGCGGCTGCATACTGATGCGGCTTCAACTGCCGACTCGGCATTGACTTGTTGCGCCTTGACGCCATGGATCGCGAAGTATGTTTGTTCCGCGTTGGCTGTACTGTAAATGACACAATTTTCAATCGCAGTTATGTAAATGCTCCAGAATTATGTGCACATGAACTTAGCCATGGCAGGTTTGCAAAGCCTCTGTCAAAACATTGGATGGTATACATGGGTAATGTTTGTTACAAATCTTTTTTTTTATACGAGACAGCTTCAGAAACAATGGTATAGCTGTTGAAATGGTTGAGTGTATGAGTGTGCATTTGTGTGTCTGTTATTGTATGTGTGTGTGTTTAGGTTTGTACAGACAGTAACTTCATCATGCAGCATGCAATTTTAAAATGAATAATTACATAAGACCATCATTAGGAGACGGTGTTTAACATGGAACACCTGTCTACCTTACTTAAAAGTCAAGGGCACACTTACAGGTCGAAGGTCAATCCAGACTGATACTTCAATAGTAATTATGCACTTCTTCAAAATAACTTGCCAAATATGTTAAACAGTTCCATGTAGAAACCTCTTTCATGTTCCCTTTTTAAGGTAAGGTAACAATGTAGATGTCAGTTGTCATATTTGAGCATTATACAGCTTGGCAAAACTTAAAAATGGTCACCAATAAGGCATGTCTTCCTAATAATAATTACAGCGTTTTATTTTCAGGTTTGCAGAAATTATATATTTTGATGTCAGATAGATCATGTGTTAATGCCAATTTAAAAAAGTCCTTTTAACATGCAATTTCCGCTCAGTAACCAGTTTATGTGATTTTCATAATAATAGCATGTACATGTCAACTTGTTGTTATTGCCAATTTATTGTACATGCATATCGTATTCCTTTTTATTACTTAATCCAAAGCAAAGTTGTCCACCAAAAATGGACTAAATAAATGTTTTACATTTACATTTACTGTATGCTAACTTGGCAGTAATACAAAGCTTGATGGACCAGTTTATCTTCAAACAAAGATGGTGGTACTGTCAAGGTCACACAGATGGCTTGGTACAGCTCTGGTTTGTTGACTTTCCTTTTAAGTATTCAAGTCCTGTATGAAAAGTAAGAATTACTTTACCGAATTATTGAAAATAGCTTTTTTAAAGGAATTCATGGAAAGGAGTTTATCCTCTGTATAACACTTGCTTTTTTCTTGATATTTTGTTATGCATTTCATTTTCATTCTATGCGATTCAATTGATAGATGGAATTTACAAATTCCAAAGCAGGGTATTTATCATACAAAGAAACATTATATTCCCGTGGTAACTAAATTTACATTTAAATTAAACATTTCGTAACCATATCAGCTATAATCTCTTTTCAGCCGAATAGAAACTTAACTGCCATGTCATGTGGTGATTTAAAAGAAATAACATTTAAAATGATACAATTAACAACGTCTGTAATATAATTTTGATATCACATACCATATCAATTATGTCAATACGTTTTGGATAGGTGGCTTTATTTCAGAGGGATAGCATATTTTATGTTTGCGTTTTATTGCTCTCAGGTGTTCAGTAGCCATGTAGGCGCCTTGCATATAATTAAAGGCAGGATAGCATCTTAAAATGTCAAATACAAATGAAATATCACTTTTCACATGTACATGTAGTTTATAGTCACAATGAAACATTTAAATCTATATTTGTGTATTTGGTATTGCAGGGTATGTTTGTATCAAAACTGAAACTGTGCGTGTATATTCAATGGCGTTGTACATGTAAAAATGACATAAAATTCATAAAGTTACGAGGTAAAAAGCTGACAACATATAAATATAGGCAGTAACTTAAATCTGATAAAAACTTTAAAATAACCAAACTAAATAAATTAAACAAAACACTACTTAAATTAAGTTAAAATAAATAAGTAGATAAATAATTAATGAATTCATGAGTGATTGCATTGATTGTGGGGTTTAAAACACACATTAAATGAGCACATTAAAAAGTTTATACAATTTAAAACAGTGTGTCAAACTTCCTAAAATAAAATGTCTTCATGTTTCTTTTTAACAAATGCAATGTTTCTGACTGCCTGATCGCTAATGATTATAGTGTTCCAGACTCTTGGGCTAGCAGTCCGGAAAGCCCTATCGCTGAATGTTCATATTTTGTTTACAGAGACTGTGTAGCTCATCACGTTATTGTCGGCAGATCTCAGGTTCCGCTTCGGAAATTGGAGCATTAATAGTTCCGTCTGATAAGCCGGCGCGTTTCCGGGGGAACAATTGTACATAAAGGTCAATAGTTTGAACTCTATTAGGGATTTTACCGGTAACCAATGGAGGTAAAAAAATGCTTGCCTGGAACTATCGTATTTTTTCCCATTAGGACTAGCTTTGCACACATGTATTTTGAATTCTCTGCATTTTATTAAGATCACACTGGGCGGCTCCATACAACAAGACGTTACAGTAATCTAGATCTTAAACAACTAATGATAAAACAAGAATCTCTGTGGCTTCACTTGTTAAATATTTTCGAATACTTTTGATTTTAAAATAATTAAGCATGGCTGTTCTGCATTTACGTGTTATATGCTCCTTAAAATTAAGTTTTTCATCTAGAAAGGCACCAAGATAGTGTATAAACTTTTGTTTTGGAATTGAATCATTTATAATGACAAGCGACTCAGTCACACACTTGTCAAGTTGTTTCCGACTACCAAACATTAGAAATTCCGTTTTTGAATTGTTCATTTTGAGCTTATTTCCATTCATCCAGTTGTTAATGGATTGCGCAATCTTGAAGGTCTTGTTTTGCTTTGCGTTCAATTGATGGTGTTGGAGTAAAGCGTATATTTGCAGTGTGATCATCAGCGAATCCATACACAGAAATATGTGGCGGAATGACGTCGAAGAGAGTTCCTGCGTATGTTAAATATAGCCAAGGCCACAGACAGCTTCCTTGTGGTTTCACCTGTAGTGAGAGCTCTATTCTGTTAACTCTGTTTACAAAAAACGATCATAGTGAGAAACACAGAAAGAAACATGAACATGTATTATCTCTGTAATACCGTTCTATAATGGACAAAACAATTTTGATAATACATTAATTTTCTTAATGTTTTTATTATTATCCCCACGTTTTTCTGAGAAAAAGTGGGGATATTGTGGTGATGTGCGTCTGTCCGTTCGTCCTGGTCACCTGCTCCTCCTACACTATAAGCACTAGAACCTTGAAACTAACATACATGGTAAATATGAGCATGTGTGCGACGATGCCAGTGACGGAATTTTGATCTTACCCCTGGGTCAAAAGTTATGGGGGTTGGGGCGGGGCCGGGTCAGAGTTTTTCACTCATTTTTTTATGTAATATTTTACATTAACTTCTTCATTTCTGCACTGATTTACTTCAAATTGATACTGAGCCTCTCTTATGACAATACGGTCAATCTCAACTATGCATGGCCCCATTACCAACCCTGGTGCGCCCCGGCCACATAGGCCACGCCAACCCAAAATTGTCTTTTACTATAATTTCTTCATTCCTACACCGATTCACTTCAAATTGATACTGAACCTCTCTTATGACAATACGGTCAATCTCAGCTATGCATGGCCCCATTACAAACCCTTGGGCGCCCCGCCCATAATAGGCCACACCCACCCAAAATTGTCTTTTACTATAATTTCTTCATTTCTGCACAGATTCACTTCTAATTGATACTGAACTTCTCTTATGACAATACGGTCAATCTCAACTATGCATGGCCCCATTACCAACCCTGGGGCGCCCCTGGGTCAAACATGCGGCGTGGGGATACGCGTCCGCCTCTGCCGCGCCATCTCTAGTTTTGTTTGTATTCAGTGTACTTATTGCAAATGCTAAACCTGGAAATATGAATACAAGTATGTTTTCATTTAACCTTGAAACTGTTGAAAATGCGAACATTGTTTTTTTTTAAATGTAGGACTTATTTTTTAAGTCTGTGTAGCCCTTCTTTCACTAAAATGTGCATGTTTGCTTTAAAATTAATCAGATTTTTCTTGTGATCAGATTGCATCAAAGAGTCGAAAAATTGTCATAAGTCAAAATACAGTACAGCCAAAGCGGAACAAACGTATTTCACGATCCGCGGCGGCAAGGCGAAACAATCGATGCCGCGTCAGTCGTTGAAGCCGCGTCAGTATGCGGCGGCAAGTCGCATTTCGCCGCGAAACTTCGCATCTGTCCGCCGAGGCATGCCGCGACATGATGCCGAGTCGATGCACATCATGAAATAAAAAATTATTAGTTACATGTAGTTAACAAATTTTGAAAGAACAATTATAATAATAATTAAAATCATAATAAATTTATTGTGCGCGGATTGTATTAGCATATACATGTAAGCATAGTTAATGTGTCTTGCCAATTAAGTTTGTTTCCCGCCCGTAGTGTATGTATTTCACACATAAACAAGGTCACGTAATTATGTTTTCGCACATACAAGTGGTCAAGGCTCCAGCATATGGTGGATTTATAAATTAATTGCATGTTGATTTTGCTATAAAATTTAAGCTGAGAAAATTAGCAGTTTGAAGCCACATCAATAATCAAGACGGTGACGACGTATTTGTTGTTTTGTTAATTATCAGCTTATTATAACTATAGTTTGAATATGCGTATATAAACACGTTTTATTTTGTTCATATTATACAGGAAATATCGCTACTAATTTCCCGATAATCCCGTATATTCCAGTTTTAAAGCAAATGCTGGTAAATATTTACGATACACAAACATTCTCAATATTTCCTTAAGTATCAAATACATTTTGGCATTTGTTACTATTTATAGAGATGATGAAATAACGTCTAATTAGGGCGTTTTTTTTCCACTGAACACGCAATTTACGCTTGACGTGATGTTCATGTATTTATACAACACAAAATACACCCAAACTTTCCAAACGACGTTCTACATGTCTGCATAATTTTTCGCGCTCATTTTATGAAACAAAGGATATTTTAGCACTGTTTATTTGACGTTAGAATTTGTCAAAGGTTGCGTTAGCATTAAAATTCAGAAGTGTGTTTCGGATTACAAATTTAAAAATGATAATCGAACGAAACATTAACAGTTGCGCGTAATTAATTCTACGCTACACATACATGTATGTACATGTAGGTGGATATCTTTTCACTCGATCCGCCGCGTACGTATGCGGTGGATTTACTCCGCGAAAGTACGCGAGGTTACGCCGCGTGAACACACGATTCGGCCGCCGCGAACTAATAATCTGGCCGTGGCGTAGCCGCGGATTATGTTTGTGCCGCGTTAGCTGTACTGTAAGGATACCTGAGCTGAGATTCAATTTGTTATCTTATTATACAATTAAAAAAAAATATCAACAAGATGCAATGCAAAATATGTGTAATTTACTGATATTTTAGTCATAAAGCACGGTGCATTGGAATTTATCATACCACCGCATTGATATCTGCCTAATATAATGTTGCCTGATATATTTTTTATATCATGGTCAACAGGAAGTTCTTAAATCAGTCATGTGTTGAGGATTGTCATATTACTCGGAATCAACTACAAAGTAATCATTGTAGTACAATTGAATCAGATTCAACAAAACAAACAATTTGATACCAAGATGTAATATATTTTAAACCCAAAATGCAACACTAACAGCAAAAACCATTATTTACAAATATTAAGCGCACATGCTCATGACGTCCTTATTTACAAGTCAAACGATAAAAAGTATTTTTTTCCGCTAAAACTGCTGCTTGTTAGCGTTTTTTCATTATTTCTTTAAAATCAGGGACATAGAGGTATGATCAACAGAAAAAGAGGTCTTTAACTCTCTCTAAAATATGGCCACCAGGGGGTGGGGCATTTTTCACTTTATGGCTTAAGTTGTTCTAATGATAGCTCGGCTTAGTTAAAAAAAATGGTTCATGGAAAACTATGGCCGCCAGGGGGCAGGGCATTTTTCTTATAGTAAAACTTTGTTAGCACCCCAGAAGTCAAATGTTTAGTCCAATCTTCATGAAACTTGGTTAGAACATGTTTATGTCCCCCAGTTTATTCTAGGGGACAAATTGTTGTTGCCCTGTCAGTTGGTTGCTTTGTTGGTTTGTTTGCGTCAAACTTTTGCATTGGCAATAACTTTTGCAATATTGAAGATAGCAACTTGATATTTGTCATGCATGTTTATCTCATGGAGATGCACATTTTGAGTGGTGAAGATCAAGGTCATCCTTCAAGTTCAAAGGTCAAATATATGGGTTACATAGTGTTTCACAAACACATCTTGTTTCTAATGATATCTGAGCTGAGTTCCAACTTGGGTCCTGTCCGTTGAAATACATGGCCGCCAGGGGGGCGGGGCATTTTTCCTGATTTGGGCTATAGTAAAACCTTGTTAACTTCCTATAAGTCACATTTATGGTCTAATCTTTTTGAAACATGGTCAGAACATTTGTTCTCAAATAGCTTGGCTGATTTTTAAAAAGGTTGTGGTATGTCAAAAAACATGATCACTAGTGGGCGGGGCATTTTTCCTTATATGGCTATAGCAAAACCTGGTTAGCACTCAAGAAATCACATTTTAGTTCAATTAATCTTCATGAAACTTGGTCAAAACATGATGTCTGGGCTGAGTTCCCAAATGTTTCCCGTCTGTTGAAAAACATGGCCACCAGGGGGGGCAGGGCATTTTTCCTTATATGGCTATAGTAAAACCTTGCTAACTCTCTAGAAGTCACATTTATGGTCCAATCGTTATGAAACCAAGTCAGAACATTTATTCTAATGATAGCTTGGCTGAGTGTGAAAATGGTTGTGTTTGATAAAAAATATTGCCACCAGGGGAAGGGCGTTTTTCCTCCTTATATGGCTATAGTAAAACCTTGTTTAAACACTCAAGAAGACATACATTTTGCCAAATATTCATGACACTTGGTCAAAACATTTGTTTTAATGTTATCTGGGCTGAGTTTGAAAATGGTTCCCATCTGTTGAAATCATGGTCGCTAGGGGGCTGGGCAGTTTTCTTTAATTTTTTTTATAGTGAAATGCTATAGTTAAGCCTTGTGAACTCTAAGTTGATATTTTGAACAAGTTTGAAAATGGTTGTGGTTCATAAAAAATATTGCCACCAGGAGAAGGGCATTATTCCTTATATGGCTATAGTAAAACCTTGTTAACACTCTAGTAGACATACATTTTGCCCAATCTTTATGACACTTGGTCAAAACATTTGTTTTAATGTTATCTGGGCTGAGTTTGATAATGGTTCCCATCTGTTGAAATCATGGCTGCAAGGCAGTTTTCTTTATTATGTTATAGTGAACAGGCCTTTTTCTGCCTATCTCACGGGTTTGATAGTCGGACCCATTCACAATGACAAATATGGAAGTTTTTTCCCAATTGAAAAAAATAATTCCCAATTTCCGACAGAAATAATAGAAGCCGAAAAATGCGTTTCCCGGTAGGTACCATGTTTTAAATAATCGGGCGCCGTGTTTTAGCATGCAAATGGGAATTCTGCGTAGAACGTCATCGTATCGAGTGTTCCATAATGCAATTTTGCGATCTTGCCACTTCAGAAAAAATGGCGGCCGCTTGTGTCTATGCATTTCTTAAGACACATTTATGGTCATTTTCGGTCAGAATTACTTTTTAATATTGAAGTGTTGGATTACTGTGAAACCATTATTAATCGTCAGTCGACCGATCGGCGAATTTAAGATCCTAACGAACAATCATGCTCTATGTTTGAACAAAAACAAACACTAAGTTGAAAAATATTTTAAAACTTTACCGTAGACATGAGGCATTAAATTCCAACATAATCCAAGCACACATTCACTGCTGTTTCGTTATCAAGATTAATCCGGTTTTGACACAAAGGGACGTAGATTACACAAGGTACTTAACTGACATGTTACACTTCTTTAAAACGCGTGTGCTGTACAGCTGTATCGAATGCGTTGACTACGTTTATGTAGAATGGTAATGAATTAGCGCTAATTGTTTATAACTTTATTACCCATTAGGTGCATTGTGTTTTTCAGGGGTGTTGCATATTACCCATCACGCAGCGAATGCCGATGAAAGACAATAAACCAAATGAAAAGATGACGATGTGTGATCAACATGCGTATTTATCACAAATTAATAAAGAATATTTTAATTGCTGTTTGTTGTTTGATTGTTTGCTTTTAACCACACTTATTACTATTTTAAATGTATCAATTTATTTATTTTTAAATTATTGACATTATTGATTTATATACCGGTAGTTTACTTTTTAAGAACAAACACACACCTAGAGTTTATAATTTTAATGTTGATATCAGAATAAAAAAAGCATTTTATTTGAAAAAAAAAACACTTAACAAACTGGAACCTCTTTCGTATAACACAACAGTTTTATAACGGTATTGACAGCATTTCTATAAAAATCATACCAACTAGAATTACGATTGTTATCAGTATGGCAATTATAATAATAGAATAAGACTAATGGGCAATTGGCTTCGTTGTTACAAACACTCGTTAACGGTTATTCGATCCCACTTGTCCGCTAATCATAACAATGGACGTGTGAATGGCATACATTAAGAGGGTCCATTACTGTCCCTTGATAACAAAAGACTAGTTAATTGGCATGTGACAAACAGGCCGCACCTCCTGCAGTGATTCTCAAGTGTGTTCCCGCATTTGTACCACGATTTTTCGCAACTGCGATTGATCGCGAATATGTATTACACACAAATCGGATATTGACTGACGCATTTTTTTAAAATTCAAAATCAGAAATCGGTGAATTTAAGTGCTGACGAAATCGTCATTTTTATAAAAATGACGAAATTTTGTGCTGTCGAAAATAAATGGTTTCACAGTATTCTGAATTAACAGGTATGTATACAACAAGTGATAACCATGTCTACGCAGTAATTATTGTAAATTAGTTGAGAATCGATATTGATGGTCTGACGTATATGAATATGGTCTAGTTTCATTTTCAACGTTACTCGGGTTCGAAAGAATAAATTTGGGTTAAAAAAAAAACGGAAATCGGACCAAGTCTTAAAAATGTCGCATAATTCGAAGTACTCTCGAAGTAAAATACGAAAAATTTACTCAAAAGGCACACACAAACTGAATGTTTAACATTCCCAGTAGTCCAAGTCAGAATGCCAGTTTGTGTTTCCTAGAAGGGGTTGCTGAGCAAGCAAGTGATGAACATTTGCCACTGCCAGATTCAGAGTCACTACCCTTTGTAGCTTCTTAGCATTTCAATACTGTACATTTATGATGTTCAGCTTGACTGTTGTGTTTCAAAATATGGTTGCCTTCAGACATTTGGCAACTTGAATTTTGAATAAAAATATGTTGAATGCAGGTCCTTCGACTGTGAATATTTAAAAAAAAAATCCTTAATGACATATCAAGCTATGCATTTTATTTGAACTTCAAGCAGAACAAAGTCTGTGTTTTTTATCATACACATACTTAGGTTAGCAGTAAACAATGACTGTTGCATGGTAAAAAAAGTTTAATACTTTCTTAGCATTTCTGGGCAATACCTATGTATGAAAACATTAGATTTAATAATAAAAAAATCAGCAAAAATAATTTTCCAAATAATGCTTTTGTCGAAGAAATTTCTTCCCAATTTGAAAGATTTCGCGACTCGAAAAATCTCAATTTGGCTAGGTACTTTTTCCCAAAATACACTGTAACTCCAATATAACGCGCTCCATTATAATGCTGAATCCAATATAACGCGGACGGTACTTGGATCCCATTTTTTCTCCACAATTCCATTTGATTTCTGATTCAAATCCGTAATATGCAACTTCATGTATTTTCAGACAATTCAAAGATGGCGGCAATCACATGTTGATTGCTTTATTCAACCGTCCGTTGAACCGATTATAATCGCCTCGAGGTTGAACAACACCGACAGCTAATTGGTGTTAATCTGTTGTGTAATGTCAATAAAGGTGTGAAAAACTCGAGTGTCAGTGTTTATTACATGTATTCCTCATCAGAGCGGCTCAGTGCGATAATTTCCATAAGTAAAGTGCAAGCGGGATAGTTATACAATTAAAGTAATTCAAAACGATTGAAACATTCTTACTTTGATAAGGTTGCAGTTTGACAATATTAAATGAGCGGCCGTGAAATATTCTGCATACTGTATAAAACAACTTTTTTCTGTCATTTCATTATTATTCTAGTATTATGTCATTTAATCTTTCAGTCCGTGTATAAGAAATTAAATAATGCAGACGATTTATTTACATGCGAACGCAGTGTACCGGTAATTGTTAACAGTTAACAGAGTTTCACTTTCATTTTCGCGCGGTATCAGAAAGTCCCCGTGAAACACGTTTTTTGCATGCGTATGACGCAATAAAACAATTTTTGTACATGAGTCGTATTGCATTCAATCTAAATTTAAAGTCGCTCGTCCAATGAAAGCTCTGCCCCATAATGCACTGTACTCTTAACACTTCTGAAAATGGCATATATGCGTATGGCTGTGTTTACGAATTTCTTAAACATATATGGTTAATTAATTAATATGGTCATTAATGTTCAAGATTATTATTTTTTAAGTGATGTTGCAGTTTATTGGATTATCAGATAAATGTGCACATAAGAAAATCGGTATGTATCTTGTTATCGATACGATTCGGTTTATATGCATGTATTTGCGTCAACACAGCATGGCAATATACATGACCTATATTATAGGCTATTCTATACCTGTTTTTGTATAGCCCTGCAGTAAATGAGCTCAAAACCTATAACGCGGATCCGTTATAACGCTGTTTCGCGGCTTGGACCCCATTGACCGCGCTATATTGGAGTTACAGTGTAGACAGAAAAAGGCCTGGTGAAATGCTATAGTAAAACATTGTGAACTCTCTAGTTGATATATTTTTAACAAGTTTGAAAATGGTTTCGTAAATATCTCAAACAATGCTGTGAGCAGTTCGGTTCCTGGAAGTCTCAGTTGAGCCTCTGGCCCTATTGTCATAAAACAATTTGTGATTTTTAGCTCCACTGGCCAGAGGCCAGCGGGGCTTATGTCATGGTCCTGACTCCATCGTGCGTCTGTGCATTTACTTTTTCTTTAAACATTTTCTTCTCCTAATCTACTGGTCCAATTCTGATGAAATTCCTTAGGAATGTTCCTGGGGTAAACCTCTTCCAAATTTGTTCAAATTATGTTCCTAGGGTCAAATTTGACCCTGCCGCAGGGCGTCAAAAATTGAAAATTTGCTTCTATAAGGCCTATTTTGTGAAAACTTTTAAAATCTCATCCATAACCATTGGGCCTAGGGATACCAAATTTGGTAGGTAGTGACATCTTATAGTCCTCTACCAAGTGTCTACAAATTATGCCCCTGGGATCAAATTTGACCCTGCCCCAGGGGCTCAAAAAGTTGAAAATGTGCTTATATAAGGCCTATTTTGTGAAAACTTTAAAAATCTACTTGTCCATAACCATTGGGTCCAGGGCTACAAAATTTGGTATGTAGTGACATCTTAACCCTTTGCATGCTGGGAAATTTGTCGTCTGATAAAATGTCGTCTGCTGAATTTGTAAAATAAGCATTTTCTTCATTTTTTTTCAAAGAATACTATCAGAATAGCAAACAGTTTGGATCCAGATGAGACGCCACGTTCTGTGGCGTCTCATCTGGATTCAAACTGTTTGCAAAGGCCTTTAAAATTCAGCTCCAGCGCTTTAAGGGTTAAAGTCCTCTACCAAGTTACTTCAAATTATGCCCCTGGGGTAAAATTTGACCCTGCGGGTCAAAAAATAGAAAATTTGCTTATATAAGGCCTATTTTGTGAAAACTTTAGAAATCTTCTTGTCCATAACCATTGACTCAGAGCCTATAGGTCTACCAAATTTGGTATGTAGTGACATCTTATAGTCCTCTACCATGTTTCTTCAAATTATGCTCCTGGGGTCAAATTTGACCCTGCCCTGGGGGGTCAAAAATTTAAAATTTGCTTATATAAGGCCTATTTTGTGCAAACTTTAAAAATCTACTCGTCCATAAGCTTTGGGCCTAAGGCTACCAAATTTAGTATGTAGTGACATCTTATTGTCCTTAACCAATTTTCTTCAAATTATGCCCCTGGGGGCAAATTTGACCCTGGCTGGGGCGGTCAAAAAATTGAATATTTGCTTATAAGGCCTGTTTTGTGCAAACTTTAAAAATCTACTTGTCCATAACCTTATGGCATAGGGCTACCAAATTTGGTATGTAATGACATCTAATAGTCTTCTACCAAGTTTGTTCAAATTAAGCCCCTGGGATCAAATTTGACAGTTCCCCAGGGGTAACAAGATTGAACATAGGCTTATATTGGGCCTATTTTGTGCAAACTTTAAAAATTTACGTGTCCATATCTGTTGGGCCTATTTCTACCAAATTCTGTATGTAGTGACATCAAATAGGTCTCTACTTAGTTTGTTCAAATTATGCCCCAGGGGACAAATTTTACCCTGCCCCGGGGGTCACAAAAATTAACATATGCTTAAATAAGGCCTATTTTGTGCGAACTTTAAAAATCTTCTTGTTTATAATTATAGAGCCTAGGGCTAGTAAATTTGGTATGTAGTGATATCTAATTGTCCTCTACCAAATTTGTTCATGACTCGCAAATGACCCCCTATTGATTTTCAGGTCACTAGGTCAAAGGTCAAGGTCACAGTGACCCGAAATAGTAAAATGGTTTCCGGATGATAACTCAAGAACGCTTATGCCTAGGATCATGAAACATCGTAGGTGCATTGATCATGACTGGCAGATGACCACTATAAATTTTCAGGTCACTAGGCCAAAAGTCAATGTCACAGTGACTCATAATAGTAAAATGGTTTCCTGATGATAACTCAAGAATAGTTAGGCCAAGGATCGTGAAACTTCATAGGTACATTGATCATGACTGGCAGATGATTTTCAGGTCACAAGGTCAACGGTCAAGGTCACAGTGCCAAAAAAACGTATTCACACATTGGTTGCCACTACAACTAACAGCCCATATGGGGGGCATGCCATTGTTTTGCAAACAGCCCTTGTCTTGATCCTGTGATAACTTTAAAAGTTCTTAATATTTGGTCATGAAACTTAAAATATGGATAGATGGCAATATGGAGATTATTCACATCATTTTATTTTTTCCTACGTCAATATTTCTGGTTGCTATGGCAACAAATAAAAAAATCAAAAATATCTGACAATGGTAGAGTTTCACTGAAAGGGGACCATATTGCTTGGCAATCTCTTGTGTTTTTGTGTTGTTGAATATAATTGATAGTAACTGACCCACAGTAGCAGGGAGATAATTACATGTAGTGGCCCTGTACAACATATCTTGAATTTATAATACTGCAACATTATTAGCTATGCTGCAAGGGATTGAGTACAACATACAGTACAGCCAAAGCGGAACAAACGTATTTCACGATCCACGGCAGCAAGGTGAAACGAGTCGATGCCGCGTCAGTTGTTGAAGCCGCGTCAGTTTGCGGCGGCAAGTCGCATTTCGCCGCGAAACTTCGCATCTGTCCTCCGAGGCATGCCGCTATCTGCGACATGATGCCGAGTCGATGCGCATCATGAAATAAAAAAATCTTTTAAAAATTATTAGTTACATGTAGTTAACACATTTTGAAAGAACAATTATAATAATAATTAAAATCATAATAAATTTATTGTGCGCAGATTGTATAAGCATATACATGTGAGCAGGGATCATATTTTTTTCGGTTTTGTCGGTCCTTGACCTGTTGGGGTCATGAAAGACCGATTGAAAATCCCAAAGAGTCGGTCTGATTCTGTTTGCTAAAATTCCCATGTCATGAAATCGATTATGCAGTGCACATGCTAGCATACCCTAATTACATTCTTATCTCGATTAGGTGTGATTAAACCATTCACTGCAGTCTCTAAACCGGTCAGGACCAGTCTATTGCACGTCAGCCAACTAGTATCAGCGTATGACCCCAAACAACGAAGATTCGCGCGGTTGTGTATTAGTCAAGCGTGAATAACCAAATGTCAATATTAATCGATAATTTCACTGGCTTATTCCTAGCACACTAATGTGTGCTCGTCCACGATAAAATAGTTGACAGTTACTTCGGAGATTAAATGTTATCCTCGTGGAAATTGTGCTTTTCATGCATGATACAGTCAGTAAACTTTCATATAAACAAAGAAGAAATCCGATATTCTGCAATAATTGTGGGCGGACCTTATACACTAAAAGCACGCGCTGTAACTAAACAAAACATGCCGATACATTTTCCACCAGCGTAATAATCCGGCAATAAATGAATGAAAGATGCGGTTTTGATTGACAGAACAGCCGAAAGTTATTTTTATGGGCGGAACTTCACATAAAATAGTACACAAGAAAAATAATATACATTGTATAAATCTTTAGTAAAAATCGTGTTAGAATCGAAATAATTTGTGTACATTATTGTTGAATAACCCATGACCAGAAGTTAAGATGCGTGGTTTTGCTTCGCACTCGTGATTTAATCCCTACGCATCTTAACTATCGGCCGTGGTTTACTCGACAAAACAAACTATAACGTACACAAATTGTTTTTCAACTATTTGGTCTTATTATTGCCAGTAGCCAACGTACGCACAGATATTTGTTAGATTCAATGCATGTGTGTAAGTTATTATCGAGTCGACAATGATTTAAAACATCGGTATAGACTTACACAGATTAATGATATTGACAACGATGAAAAGTCAGGTAAAACAGTTACCAAAACAACAATGAAATAGCTAATGATAAAACCAATTGAGAAAACTTGTATGTTCCATTTTAAAAAATGATAAAGGCAATTTAACTTGTACATTATTATACCCTCTTCATGAATGGCAAAATCAATGGTATATATTTTAACGTAATTTGTCATAATTTCGGATAAAAATTTTCAGACACTTTTTCTCCATTTAAATCCAGACCGATTGATGTTGCTGGAAAATATGATCCCTGCATGTAAGCATAGTTAATGTGTCTGGCCAATTAAGTTTGTTTCCCGCCTGTAGTGTATGTATTTCACACATAAACAAGGTCACGTAATTATGTTTTCGCACATACAAGTGGTCAAGGCTCCAGCATATGGTGGATTTATAAATAAATTGCATGTTGATTTTGTTATTATATTTAAGCTGAGAAAATTAGCAGTTTGAAGCCACATCAATAATCAAGACGGTGACGAGGTATTTGTTGTTTTGTTAATTATCAGCTTATTATAACTATTGTTTGAATATGCGTATATAAACACGTTGCCTTTGGTTCATATAATATAGTTAATATCGCTACTAATTACCCGATAATCCCGTATATTCCAGTTTTGAAGCAAATGCTGGTAAATATTTACGATACAAAAACATTCTCGATATTTCCTTTAGTATCAAATACAGTTTGGCATTTGTTACTATTTATAGAGATGATGAAATAACGTTTAATCGGGGCTCTTTTTCTCACACTGAACACGCGATTTACGCCTGACGTGATGTTCATGTATTTATACAACACAAAATACACCCAAACTTTCCAAACGACGTTCTACATGTCTGCATAATTTTTGCGCGCTTTTTATGAAACAAAGGATATTATAGCAATGTTTATTTGACGCTAGAATTTGCTAAATGTCGCGTTAGCATTAAAATTCAGAAGTGTGTTTCGGATAACAAATTTAATAATGATAATTGAATGAAACATTAACAGTTGCGCATAATTAATTCTACGCTAAACATACATGTATGTACATGTAGGTGGAAATCTTTTCACTCGATCCGCCGCGTACGTATGCGGTGGATTTACTCCGCGAAAGTACGTGAGGTTAATACAGACTCGGCGTCGTTGCGCGGATCGATGCCGAGTGCCACGGTGATATGCGCCGTCAACACACGATTCGGCCGCCCCGTACTAATAATCTGGCCGTGGCGAAGCCGCGGATTATGTTTGTGCTGCTTTGGCTGTACTGTATCTTGAATTTATAATACTGCAACATTATTAGCTATGCTGCAAGGGATGTTATGGTAAACGAAAAGTTTATAAGAAACATACATATTTTGTTTAAATTGTGGTAATAGATATTTGTGAGGAAATAGAAATTCTGAACATTTACAATGCTCTTAAATATCCATTATATGCATCTTTTGATGATTTGAACACCTGAAAATTATAAACCGTTGCAACGCGAAACGATTGAATAATTTGGAGAGTTCTGTTGTTGTCATTATATTTTGTTATACTACAACATTTGTTTATGTAAAGTATAAAATATATCACTCATTGTATGAGCACAGATGGCTCAGTGGTCTAAGCAATAGACTTTTACTCCAGCACCCAATTGTATAAACGCTGGTTAAAGTTACAGCTCGGTAACATTCAAACCTTGGTAAGTTTGAGGTTATTCAGGTATAGTAACCTTCAAGGTAACTCGATTGTATAAACACCATATACCGCAAAGTAACCTAACTGCGCAATTAGTGGAATTTAACCACCGGTAACTTTAACCAAAGCATTCCCACAATGCATTTTCTAATGACGTAATTTTCGTTCGAAGTGTCACACTTATAAACAGTGACATGTATTTGTATTATCAAATTCATTTACAAATGAATTCACAATAAAATAAAGTGTAAATTTTAACTATGAGTTCATCAAAATGACCAGGGACAAATTGATAATGATGTCGGGATTTGCATCATTTAGCGGAATCCCAGGTGAGTGGTGCTTCCAAACTGCAAGAGAGTGCTTACAAAGACGTCTATTCTTCTAGTTGTTCTAGATGTAACATAAAAATTAAACATGATCGTCGTAACATGCTAGACTATTCTTCTAATTTGGCTTATGTTTACAATAAACTTACTTACTTTCTTGTACAATAAGGGAATTTACCGTAGACAAATAAAAAATTGTTCAAGTTTAAATATATCTTTGTATGCAGAAATCTGCAAATGCAACCGAGTTCACCAACGGCTATTATTTGTGTTGTGTTCTGAGAAAACTGGGCATAATGCATGTGCGTAAAGTGTCGTCCCAGATTAGCTTGTTAAGTTCGCACAGGCTAATCAGGGACGACACTTTCCGCCAAAAATTTATTTTTGCTTAGAAGGGACTTCATTTTAACCAAAAATTTCATAAAAGCGGAAAGTGTCGTCCCTGATTAGCCTGTGCGAACTGCACAGGCTAATATGGGACGACACTTTAAGCACATGCATTATGCCCATTTTTCTCAGAACACGACACATTTGATAAACTGCTCCGGTTCATTTTAACAGCAGTAATGTACATAAAGTACATGGCGTAGCGTGTGACGAAGAAGAAAGTTTATTGAGTTCTCATTTGAATATAATGATTTGATGGCATAAGGGTCTTCATTTAACTATACTAAAATAATTATCAAAGACCCTAGATGCAAACTTGTCAATTATTGAATTAAATGGATTATTTATGGATTTTAAAGGATTATTAAAGGTAAGATACTAGTTTGAGCGTGTTTTGTTTTTTGTTTGTACTTTTGTTGTTCCCTGTTTTCGGAGAAATGATTTTAACATCGGCGCCATTGATGCATCCGATCACACACGGCATACCCATAACAGAATATAAGAAACAAGTTCTGTGCGTCCTTAAATTCGTCGTCCAAAGTCAGAAATCGTATTGCCCTGTAGATTAAGTCAAATAAAGTGTCAGTCGCTGCAATTTGTTGTTTACTCGTCGAAATTGTGAAGGTCGTAGATGGTCAGCTTTTATAATGCACGCGCCGCGGCCATTTTGTGTAAGTTACCTCTCGGTTACTTGTACTTACCCACCTAGGGAAGCAGGGTATGTTTTAACTGGGTTTTAACCGATCGGTATAACTAACCAGATTTTATACAAACGCTTACAGACCAGTAACCAACATGTTACCGACTTTTAACCGCCGGTATGTGGTTAACCGCCAGTTTATCTGTTTAGTAAAATCGGGTGCAGGGGTCAGTGGTGTGAGCCCATTTGAGAGTTCTTTTTTTTATGTCCCCCACCACTATAATGGGGGACATATTGTTTTTGTCATGTCTGTTGGTTTGTGTGTTTGTGTGTTTGTTTGTTTGTTTGTTTGCCCCAACTGTAACATTTGCAATAACTTGTGCAATATTGAAGATAGCAACTTGATATTTGGCATGCATGTGTATCTCATGGAGCTGCACTTTTTTAGTGGTGAAATGTCAAGGTTAAGGCCATCCTTCATGGTCAAAGGTCAATATATAGCTTCAGAGCGGCGAAAAGGGGACATAGTGTTTCTGACAAACTCATATCTTGTTTTCTTTAAAATATTCTATTTTTTTGCTGGAGCTTTTTAGATCCAAAGTTTACACTTATCATTATCAATATAAATCATTTAATGACTAACTTAAATACATGCCAAAATCTGCATAAAGATCCTTTTAAACCTGCTATTCTGAAACCACAAGGCCAAGAGTTTTGTATTTGGGTTGTAACATTATATAGTGGTATTTGACCAATTTATTTAGAGAAATAGGTGGTCGACATCGGCCCTTTCCTGCTGATACATCTGTTTTGTTGTTTTTTTTCTTTTCGTAAATTATGAAAAAATCTACCAACTAAGATTAAAGATGTATGATAAACAACAATTCCTCCCTGTATATATTTTACAGGTTTGCAAACATAATATATCTTAAAGCCAAATGGGTTATGTTTTATTGCGAAATTTGAGCCTAGTCATTTCAATATGACATAAAAGCTAAGTATCCAGTTTATATTATTTGCATTTTAATGACATGTTCGTGTCAGCTTGTCATTGGAGCCATCCATTTAATTTTATATCATATTCCTTTTTATACGCCTACTTGGGTTTATTTGGTGACACCCTAAGTTTCAAGTAAGAAGGTGTATAATCAGGCCTGTAGACAGATTGCTACAGGTGGCTGACCCAAAATGGTAGCAAATACTTACCAGAGACTTTAAATAATGATGAAAATAGGCTCTTTAAACTCGTATTAAATAATTGTCTAGTGCCTTAAGTCTTTGTGATACATTGATTTCAATTACTGACTGTGGCTGTTATTATGCTGTACATACTATAAACCTATGCAAAGCACAATTTAATAAACAAAGATGTTATTGTAGCTGTATTTTAAAATTAAATAAAAATAGAGTTACAAAGCAAAATAACTTTAAAATACAGTCAAAACTAACCTTCAGCTCATTTGAGAATAAAGGTCAATTGCAGACAACGGTCAGTCTGGATTTCCCACGACGAAAATCATGCTATATATTATACTTGAGAATAATTGTCATTTGTCCATAGCAGCCAACAACCAGTATATTTCACTCCAAAAATCATGTTTTATTCGTTTTGAGTTGCAAAAATTTAATACACAAACGAAACAGGTACATATAACAATAATAAAGTGTTTGAGTAGCAATTTTAAGCTGCATTTATAACGACAAAGAATTAGCGCGTGACAAAGTCAATAGATTTTTATCGCCAATAAGGTTTTAAAAACAACACTAAGCTGGCGAATGTTGGTATAAGAAGGCAATAAACATGGTGCCTATACCACGTGACTTTTTTGAATCTGTGTTGGGAGAATAAAGCTCGTCCCAGTTAACATTTTTAAGGATCTCTTTCTTAAATATTTCACCATTTGTAATGGAATGAAGTGGAGAGCCCGCTCATTCGTAAGAGTTTTCTATAGGTAACATGATCTTTTTAAACAAATAAGTATTTTTTCAGTGAAGTGCAACCACCTGTTTGAACAGTTAGAAAAATGTCGAATCAGTGCAGGGACTTCATATTACAAACGCACGGTTGCACTTAACTGAAAAAATACTTATTTGTTATAAAAGATCGTGATACATATAGAAAACTCTCACGAATGAGCGGGCTCTCCACTTTATCCAATTAAAAATGGTGAAATATTTAACAATACATCATTAAAAATGTTAACTGGGTCGCGCTTCATTCTCCCAACACATATCTTAAAAGTCACGTGGTATAGGTACCGTGATAAAGGGATAAGTGATCATTCAGGAAAAATATACATTGCATAGCAACTTTTATAACAAACTCAATATCTTTTACAAATTTTTTTCTTTGAATTAAAACAATACAGTTACACCGTAATTTTGGTTTATAACAGAAAATACTCTTTTATAATCGTTCCGACGTGACGTCATGGCACGTTTCAATATTTCTTTAAACATACATTTAGTTAGTATGCTGGATGCGTGAGAGAAAAGAGTAAGGCTATCAAGTTTAGGTCAGCCAATCAGATCAAGGTCACAGATGCTTGTAGCATGACAATCTTTTTCACACACTTCCTTGAAAACACCTTCAATATATATAGTCTATGATCATAGAAATTAGTATGTTGATCAGGCAGTAGGAAAATATGATCCTTTACAGGGATTGAGATCAAAGTCAAGGTCACAGAAACATGCATTAATGAAGTCACTTATTATTACATTATATTAAAGATTAGGCTGCTTTGGTGAGGAGAATACATGTTTTACAACAAATATTGTTGATTTTATACTAGAGTCGGTATAAATGTTTTAAAGGTAGGATTATTTACTGATATGTACATGCATTTACAGATGATGTTCAGATTTTCAACCAGTCTAAGCAGCTACAATAGTACTTTAGCCAGACACTGGACATGAACAGACCTCCTTCCTGCCCGGATGAAGTTTCTTAGATTGGGGCTATTTCTTAATTTCCATATCTTGCCGATGTAAGTTGCCATACACATCAACAACATCTATTATAGATTTTACAGACTTTGGTAAACCCAAGCTCAACGAATGAACTTTTGAAGTCTGTCATCGTCTGTTGCCAGTTGTTCATTTTATATTATTAAATCTGTGCATTACACGGATTGTTTGATTTGGATAATGTACAAAAGGCACACTTTCTCAAATTAAAGGTCAACACTTCAAGGTCAAAACAATCTTGTTGGAGGATATTGCTGTCTCTTGGACTGCCTTTGTATTGTTATATTGTTTTCATCAGAATTCAACTTTCTGGTAAATGCTTAAACAAAGAAACTCAAATCTGAATAGAGTTTAGTTGATAGGTGTTTTAACTTGTAGTATTGTCCCAAATTACGTACAATTGTTTCAATGCATTATACAGTGAAACCTCGCTATTATGAAAAAGAGTCAATACACATCACAAGATTTTAATAGCTTAGCAAATTAGATTGTCCTGAGGCTCCCGCATATTCCTTTTATGAAAAAAGAAAAGTTCAAATAACTGTAAACTTTGGTATACACGGTTCTGCATTTAGTTCACAGTAGAAACTGTAGTTGAAGTATTTTCAATAAGAAATTTGCCTATTGTCTACGTAATCCACTCCAATAAGAATTTTACCCTTATCAATATATTAATATTCCTTTATGATCAATTTTCAAGGCATTTTTTCAAATTTTGTGAAATTGTATTTTTTACAAAATAAATTCTTGAATTGCTTCTTATTGAAATTCATTATCATAAAATGTTTAAAATCAATCCTGTTAATTGCCAAAAATATTGTCTCTTTGAGGAATGGCTTTGCACATGACCGTCAGTTGGTCTGTTTTATTGTTGGTAGATCTTAAGTGTCCCCAGGATATCTAGTGAATGATTTTACCTAAAACCACGCAAATTGGTATTACCTTATTTTGTGAGAACAAGAATGCTCATATTATTAATTTTGAGGGTTACAGGTCAAAGGTCAAGGTCACAAGAGTTTGTCACAGTATATTTGTTTCTGCATATCTTGAGAATTCTTCGACCCATTATCGTTATCATGCAAATTTATACATGTATATTGGTTTTTGAGAGAAAGAACAGTGGATACTTATTGATCTAGGGGTAATGAGGTCAGTTATACACGGTACAGCTCTGGGCTTGTAACAGGAAATCATCCTGGCACCGTAATCTGAAACCTTTTGAACTACAAAAATGTGAGCTTGTGATGTTTATTAGCGGTGTCGTGCGAAATGTGTCTTTGAACAGAAGCGACCAGCAAAGCTGCATTCCAGCCTGCGCATCTGCCTTACTGTCTACAAATCCGTTAAGTATTGCCAGCCCATATTGTTCTATAGTCATTCTAACCCAAGCTCTGATGCAACCATAACAGTTGTCAGATACTGGCATTGGTATGTGAACTTGGCACTGGTAAACTGTTCAATGGTAAACCAGCTCATCCCAGGAAAGTGCGAGTGTAGGTCTTAACACTGAACATGACTGAACTATTATTGCACAAAATCAACAAACCAAAAAGAGTGTGCTCCCAATTTTAGAAGAGTTATTTTGCTTTTGGTTGATTCTAAGGTCCTTAGGGCTCCCAATTTTATAAGAGTTTTTTATTATTTTCGTTGGTAGGTCCTTCGGTTGATCCGTAGACTGTCTAGAAGCGAGCATTACATGTACGTTAACACATATATTTGACGGTTGATCTACAGGTTGTTCTTTATCTGCGCGTGCAATATCTGAACCGGAAACCGGAACTGGAAATTTTCAAAGTAAATAACCAGCGTCTGCTGATTGTTCATAATGATACAATATATAAAAATGATCAAATTTACGGCTTTTAAATATTCTAAAATTCTTCTCTGTATTAATTGTGACTATATTTCGAACAACGCATCAGCATTCTTCGTGTAAAACAGTTGTTTTCATCCCGGGAGTTCCCCGTTTGATGACGTCAATTTAGCACTGTAGTTCCGGTGTTTATAATTTTGGGGCATTTGATTGGTTGAAATGTTAGAAAATTGACCTAAGGAAAATAGGAGCTAAAGAAACGGCTACAAATGACTATACTTTATTCTAAACAACAACTTCGTGAAATGTTGAAATTTAATTAAAATATTATCTCTATTTAAGCTTTTTGTTAGTTTCTTGTCAGACTGTGACAATGAACTAGGACAAATTTATTCTGTTTAAAGTAACAATCACGCTCAAAAATATGGAATATTTCGTTAAATAAAGCTAACCCATAAAAAAATCAATGTTCCTTTTAGCAAAATGCAAAATTTCAACGTTAGGTGTTGTCTGGTAGAATTGATTTAACGAGATACAAAATGCTTGTTTTTATTTTTTTGTGGTCACAAATAATTCCATTTATATCTCCCGTGAAATATCCGAACAATTACGGGCCAACACGAGATTGGATACGGTAAGCGTCGGAAGCATGACGTAGCTCTCATGAAAAATCATTTTGTGAAATCAAAATAAATTCTGGGTAACTGGAGCTTAGCGAATGCGAAAATGGCTTGTATAAATTATGCAAATGAACGCAACACGAATGAATCCGATCCTGACTCAAAAGCGAAAGTAGATTACATCGTGGAACGATATTTAGATGCTTAAAACTTGCCAAATGCTTGTAATATAACTTTTTTACATCAATGTTACTTGTTTTTAGGGTCTTCCTATTGTAATTAACCTACGTATGGTTCTACTTGTTGTCGAATGTTTTTTATATAGCATAATACAGTAGCCGTATGTATTGGTGAGCGTAATAGTGACTTTAAATACCATCAATACAAATGCCTGCATTTTATGCAGTGTGTGGTTTTTCAAAATACAGAATACTATGTACACTGTAAGTATCATTGAGTACTGGAATTTGTCCGATGCGTTAAAGAAAGGATTACATGGCGAGGCTTGCCATGAGCAACACATAATTAGCATCATAAAGTGACTAAGAAATAAACAAAATGATCAAACACAATTGTAATTTAACAAGGCACACAATTGGGATATTAAAATATCTATTCCAACTGAAACTGTTTTGTAGGATAAGTTGATGACACAATTGCAGCTTTAACAAAAGTTTATAAATTAATTAATTTAGTATAAACGTCACGCGTACCTTAATGACATTGTTAATCCACTCCTAGATTGGGACTGTAACTAATTTGAAGATTGCTACTCAACATTTTGCCAATGTAAGTTGACATTCACATCAACAAAATGTATATAGATTTAAGAGAATTGGGTTCACCCAAGCTTCAATAATGAATGTTTGTAGTAAGTAATTGACTGCTTCAAGATTTTTATTAAATGGTAGTTATTGTCTGTACCATATTTTAAATGACTTAATCAGTGGAACTATATAATAAAATAAAATAAAAACACAACAGTTGGACATATTTATGAAAAGCTTTCAAGTATGTTAATTGTTTAACAAAATATTAAGGTCACAACTTTCTCAGTAGCTCAGGCTCAACGACCCATCCAAAACTAATAATGAATGCATCCAACACATTTGTTGTCAATGTTATTCATTCATGTGTTTAAAACAGAAGATGTATCACTCAGGCTTTTGCTACAGTACAGCCAAAGCGGCACAAACTTAATCCGCGGCTGCGCCACGGCCAGATTATAAGTCCGCGGCGGCCGAGTCGTGTGTTCACGCGGCGTATCGCCGTGGCACTCGGCATCGATCCCCGCAACGACTCCGAGTCTGTATTAACCTCGCGTACTTTCGCGGAGTAAATCCGCCGCATACGTACGCGGCAGATCGAGTGAAAAGATATCCACCTAATTGTACATACATGTATGTGTAGCGTAGAATTAATTACGCGCAACTGTTTATGTTTCGTTCGATTATCATTATTAAATTTGTAATCTGAAACACCCCTTCCCAAATAAGTGTGTAAAACTCGAGTTAAACACGAGTTTTATCCGTGTTAAACCAAGCGGTATTGGCAGTTGGTTTTTAGTGGGTTTTGGTATGTTGGTTTTTGTGAGTTTTGGTAAGTTGGTTTTTTCTGTGTTTAAAGTGGGTATTTTTACCAACTTGGTTAAAACTGAGTTAAACACAGAAAAAACTCACTTGTTACATAAATGTGGGCTTTGGTAAGTTGGTTTTTTGTGAGTTTTGGTAAGTTGGTTTTTTGTGAGTTTCGGTATGTTGGTTTTTTGCGAGTTTTGGTAAGTTGGTTTTTTCTGTGTTTAAAGTGGGTATTTTTACCAACTTGGTTAAAACTGAGTTAAACACAGAAAAAACTCACTTGTTACATAAATGTGGGCTTTGGTAAGTTGGTTTTTTGTGAGTTTTGGTATGTTGGTTTTTTGTGAGTTTCGGTATGTTGGTTTTTTGTGAGTTTTGGTATGTTGGTTTTTTCTGTGTTTAAAGTGGGTTTATTTACCAACTTGGTTAAAACTGAGTTAAACACAGAAAAAACTCACAAAAGCTAACATACCAAAACTCACAAAAAACCAACATACCAAAACCCACAAAAAAACCAACATACCAAAACTCACAAAAAAACAACATACCAAAACTCAAAAAAAAACAACTTAAACACACTTCTGTCTACAATAGTGTGTTTAAGTTGGTTTTTGTGAGTCTTTTGTTCGCTTAAGGGATCATAAAATTTTGCTTGTTTGACCTGTAACCTTTGTAAAAAAAAATATTTACACCTTAATGGTAAAAAGGTTATTTGAGATAAAATCACAACAGATCATTACAAGCCCCGTGTGATTATAAATAAAAGACGCACACAATTTGCAAAAAACAATGTTTATATTAAAAAAAACAAATAATGTGAACATTTTTACAGTGCATTTTTAACAAAACCAGGAAAACATCTACCCAAGATACATTATCACAATATGCGAGCACATTTAACATAATATATTAAAATAAATAACATTCTCCTCTTTGGGCTACCACAGGTAAAAATGGGAGGAAGGGTATGAACCATGATTATATACAGTTTCAGTTAGTGAGGGGTGATACAGAGGATAAAATTAATAATAATTGTTTTTAACTGTGTTGGTGGTACCGGATTTATAAAATGACAACATTAAGGAATCCTTCATCCTATCTTTTCCTGGAATAGCCCTTTACACATATTTACACCTATGAACAAAGGAACATATTGCTCAGCACTAAACAGTTTATATATTCTCCCCGCAGTACATGACACGAAGCCTCCTCAAGGCCCATCTCATGTTCTCTTCCACTGTTGATATGGGCAGGGCAAACTTTTTGGAGATGACAACTGAAATGTATATGAACAATCAATGCAGAATTTTACTGTACATTACAGTATTAAAAAAACATGTAGAAGTTTATTCCACCCAAATCAAGTCTGATCTGAATGACTTGATTTTGGGTAATAAACTTTTACATCAATATCATCAGTTCAGATATCCCATTTTAACATCATCTACATTAGAAGGATTTCAAAAGAGGTTTTTGAAACAAGGGGGCAAATTACTGTTGCTTGAATTTTTTATATCGTTCAAAATTAGAGCTTGATCGTTAACTTTATACTGAGGTTATTTTTGTCTGCCTATGTGTTAAATTCTCAAAACTTTTATACACAAACACAATTTTTAGTAACTCTTAAATTTTAGCAGTAGTATTAAATTAACGCAAGACAGATTATGTGCTGGAGTCAAATTTGAATCAATTGCATTATGTTTGTTTCAAAATGAATATGGAGGCAGTAGAACACCTATATATTTAAATCCCCTTTTTCCCTATAAAAAAGAATCATACCAACCATGGCGTAGTGTTCAGCAATCAGGAGACCCTCTCGAATCTCCCCCTTAGGGGAGGTTGAACAGCACTTCATAGAGCAGTCACCAGCTGATCAGGTCTGAAAACTATACTGTCATGGTCTTTGCGAGGTGCGTCCTGTGCATGATCTCATTTGAGATCAGGTCCTGAAAGATATTTTATAATGTAAGTGATAAATATTGCTGTTATGGTATATCTTGTTACTATAAATATTATTAATTTAAATCAAAACAAGTTTGTTTGCTTGTTGTTTTTGTTTGTTTATTTTTGCAATTTAAATCCTGTGATCACATGTGACTTAACGCTTGTCATAAATAATTAAAAGAAATTAAGTGTGGTAGAAAATACTGTTTGAAAATGTTTCAAGATATGTGGTCTCATTTGGCTGTGTGGACTGGTCGGAAGTGTGACGCCTTTCAAATGCTAAAACCTGTATAGTTTTACCTCTCAACAAATCCAACTTTCCTTGGTCAAGGACAGGGCTCGGTTTTCCCACTCCTGATCTACTCAAGTTGGGCTGCTCGTGCAGGGTAAAATCTGGTGTCAAAATCCATACATCAGTTAGTCCCCCTTCTGCTGTCTTTTGGCAGGAATATTCTATCCAAAGAATCTTCCAATCAATGTAAATTTCACCTTGAGAGTTTAACCTTCAAATTTAAAATATAAAAGTTTTCATTGAATATGTGGGAAAGAAATCTGTTCATTAATGACCAGAAATAGGTATAAATAACATTTAAGATGACAATAATCATAAAATACAGCCATAATTATTCAAATGGTGTTGTTTTTCCTTATAATTGCATTACATTTATACTTATCCATTTACATTTCCCAGTGACAATACATAAATATGATAATGATCATAATTAATTCAATATGAAACTAAATAAAAAAGTGATGTAAAAATGAAAATACAAACCTAAAACAACTGTTCTTCAGTATTCCAAGATAACAGGCAGTTGATGAATTATGAGACCATATCACTTTAACCATCCACTTTGAATCTCCTTTGCAACAAACTTATTGTTGATTTACACATTGTAGTACATACACATTGTTTTCACCACACAATACTTCATGCTGAAAGTTATTCAAGACATTTTAAACTAGAATTATAAGTCTTAATGTTACTCAATTATACCTTAAAGCTCAAAGTCAGTTGATGAAAACCCCCTTTGTTTTCAAAACATAACTTCCTGTCTCCAGCCAATCAAAGTCGCTTGTTTTCAAATAGATGGTGGCTCAGCCAATCAAAAGTCTATCAACACCCCTTTGTTAGGCCTATAGATGGAGCACTGATACTGTGATAAGAATTAATGTTTATGATTTAATTGGGGGGGGGGGGCTAATCTCTTATGTGTGTCAGCCAATTACTAAATCTGAGAAATATCTACTGATTTCAACACCAACATATATGTATTTATTGAATAATACACAGCACCCTTAGCATATTATATTTAATTGTGAATATTTAAAAAAAACATGCTGAATGGTGTTAGCAAATAATATTAATAGTATAAATATTATTTATTTTTATTGCCTTTTAAATTGTATGTAAAAGGTCAATGTGGTAGGCATTAATTGTATTGGGGTTAAATATCAGTATAAGAAAGTTAAAATAGTTATTGTTTTTATGTTGAGGAGATATAATTGATGCTGGCAAGCCCACATAAGTTTCCATATATTAATCAACACTTTCACACTGAAACTAGTTTTATTTATTATAGAAACAGTGTCACTCTCCCCCTCAAAAAATGAATAAAAAAACACACTGTAAGTCTATTGAATTCTCCAAAGAACATGAATTAAATGGAAGTATTCACATTTTTATAGATGTGTGATTGTTTTTATAATATATTTAATACTTATGTATTGATTCAAAGTGAAAGACAAACAATTTCATATTCAGGTATAAAACTAAGTTTGAACATTTAAAAATTTTAAAGTATCTGTGAACCTGTGATGTTCTGAAAGAGCAATTTTTATCCAATGTTTCCTTAAAATTATGGGGAGCCAATAAATGTACAAAAGGTGCAATGGCAAACAAGCTGTAAAAAAGCCCCTTTACAATTCACCTTGATAATATATGGCTATAAACATGAAACAAAGACCTAGTTGAAGAATTATTGTTTTATTGTTGAGTTATGTTAATAAACAAAAGACCAACTTATTGATAAGTGTGTTAAAGTGAGTCTTTTAGCCTTGTTGCGGCTTTCAAATTATTTATAAAAAGACCAACTTAAACTCGCTTTAACCCACTTCTGTTTATAAAAAGACCCACTTCTGTTGTAAAAGACTCGCTTATGAAACAAAAAGACACACTTAAACACACATAAACCAACTCATAAATAAAAAGACTCACTTTTGACTCATAAAAAACCAACTTCTTACAGCAAAAAAACTCGCTTTAACACACATCTACTTTAAAAAACCAACTTTAAACTCAGTTAAGCACAGTTTAGCTCACATAAAACTCGCTTTTATTAGCAAAAACCAACTTCCGCTCAGAAAAACTTAGAAAAAACACAGTTTTATGTTGGTTTAAGTGTGTTTTGGTATGAAAGTGGGTTAACTTTTTGCAAGGGACACTTCCGAATTTTAATGCTCACGCGTCCTTTGGCAAATTCTAGCGTCAAATAAACAGTGCTAAAATATCCTTTGTTTCATAAAAAGCGCGCGAAAATTATGCAGACATGTAGAACGTCGTTTGGAAAGTTTGGGTGTATTTTGTGTTGTATAAATACATGAACATCACGACAGGCGTAAATCGCGTGTTCAGTGGAGAGAAAAAAAAACGCCCCGATTATACGTTATTTCATCATCTCTATAAATAGTAACAAATGCCAAAATGTATTTGATACTTAAGGAAATATCGAGAATGTTTGTGTATCGTAAATATTTACCAGCATTTGATTTAAAACTGGAATATACGGGATCATCGGGTAATTAGTAGCGATATTAACTGTATAATATGAACAAAATAAAACGTGTTTATATACGCATATTCAAACAATAGTTATAATAAGCTGATAATTAACAAAACTACAAATACGTCGTCACCGTCTTGATTATTGATGTGGCTTCAAACTGCTAATTTTCTCAGCTAAAATATAATAGTGGAATCAACATGCAATTAATTTATAAATCCACCATATGCTGGAGCCTTGACCACTTGTATGTGCGAAAACATAATTATGTGACCTTGTTTATGTGTGAAATACATACGCTACGGGCGGGAAACAAACTTAATAATTGGCCAGACACATTAACTATGCTTACATGTATATGCTAATACATTCCGCGCACAATAACTTTATTATGATTGTAATTATTATTATAATTGTTCTTTCAAAATTTGTTAACTACATGTAACTTATAATTTTAAAAAGATTTTTTATTTCATGATGCGCATCGACTCGGCATCATGTCGCGGATCGCGGCATGCCTCGGCGGACAGATGCGAAGTTTCGCGGCGAAATGCGACTTGCCGCCGCATACTGACAAGCTTCAACGACTGACGCAGCATCGACTCGTTTCGCCTTGCCGCCGTGGATCGCGAAATACGTTTGTTCCGCTTTGGCTGTACTGTATGTCAGTATGCAATATTCACACTAGTCAATTAGTGCAATTGCATTTAAATGGCCAAGTATTACTTGTTAGTTTTAAATGCTGTTTGAGGAAAAGTATCTAATATATTGTCATAAAATTTGTTTATGTAACAAGCTTCTGTATTATCATTATAATTATATTATCATAACATGGCATGTATTAGAGCAATTAAAAATGTGGTGTGTTAAACAATCTGGTTTAAAGTGTTTATCTACAAAGCTTGTTTTTTGCAGTTTAAAGTAATCAATACACTCAGTACCCAATAGTCAGGTGACAGTATACATAGTTACACTGTTTACTCCTATAATACAATTGCCATTTGACGGTTAACTTGGTTGCTGTTCAGTTCGAAATTTATTAAAACTTGTCTGTGTTTAATAACATTGTGTGTGTGTGTTTTCTGGGATATTTAGTGTACACACGCTTGGACATAAATATGTCAATTGATTTTAGTTTGTAAAATCTTGTTTGTTGAAAGTGAATTATCAAAATGGCGACATCTGGAATTTCAAGAAATTATGATTTTGTTAAATATTATTGTTGTACAATCTGCGAGAAAGAACGATCTGTAGAAATAGATGCAGATTTTTACTGTAAAACATGTCTTAAATACTTCTGCAGAAGATGTATAAACTCCCACAGACAGCATGGTTGGTTGTTTTTCAAAAAATCTCCTTATGGAAAGGATAAAATAATGAAGTGGCCACTTTCTAAGAAGATGGAGACTTCTCTTTTAACATGCGTCATACACAAGAGTGAACAAATAACAATGTACTGCGCAGACCACAGTCAGCTGTGCTGCTCTAAATGTTTTGAGCTTAATCACAGGTAGCTTATTATTACTTATTTTATATCAGTATAAATTATTGCATTGTATTACCTGTATGCAACAGGGGCGTCGGAAGCACATTAACAATTTGGGGCGGCGGATGGGGTGGGTATGGGCGAGGGTATCCCCCTCCTGTTGGTGGGGGTCTGGCGTACCCCGGAATTTTTTTCAAATTTTAGCATCAAATGGCGCATTTTGGTGCGTTGCTATGCCTGATACCTGACCTTATACACATCTATTGCAGGCATTTTCTCAGTGACAAAATTTGTGACAGACAGACACACGATGGAGAAGTGATCACTATATGTCGCAGTTTGTACTTTGTAGCAGGCAACACAACAATAGGTATCATGTGGGTTGAAAGACTGTTTTTCAGGATTTTTTTGTGCCAAAATTCCGTTTTAGAAATTAGAAATTTGTTTGTTGGTTTGGAATACACATATTGAAATGACACAAAAAGTGGTAAAAAACATTAAATAAGTTTTAAAAATTAAAGAATTACTTTGAGTTATTACAATTAATTCAGGTATCTTGAGGTATCTTTAATTTTGTGATAATTAAGGACTATTGAATATCGGCACATTTGTTTCATGTTATACTTTCCTTTATATTAATGGAAAGAAGCAAAGGCTTAGATCATACCAACAATTTAAGATTCCCAGGTTTAATTACTCAATAATTAAGGTATTATTGTTATAAAAGAGACCTATTAATTACCCCCGGTAACAACATAATTGACACGTACATTTCTGCGGGCGGGTGATGACAATCAACAATACACGTGTCATAACCGCGAAAGCATGATTACCTTGTTTTGTGGAAAAGATATTTTCAAATATATGTGTATTGAAATGATTTTAAAAAAATGTCTTTGATGAATTTTCATTTTTGCGGAAACTATTGGGGCGGCGGTCGCTGCCCCAGCCGCCCCAGCTTTGACGCCTCTGTGCAATTACCATCATCCATGTTAATTTGTTTGGATTATTCTATTAGTAAGTTATATAAGGTTTTCAAAATCATTTCTTGTGTGCAATTTTTTCTTGAGCTTTAATTTGTTAATTTGTGTTTGTTTGAAATAACATTTTAAAGTTCAAGCATATGGATTACAAGACATTGGCAACATTTCAGCAACAAATGTAGTATATAGTATAGCAATACCTTAAGGCTTTAATCAACTTGCCTGTATAATGTCTCATGCATATGTTCCTTTACTCTATTTATGGAGGATAGTTCACACTTGATGTTTGCTTGTTTTAGCCTGCATTTTTAACCTTCTCATCGTGACCTTTTCTCAGTTTTGTTTCTTTATGATGGTTGTTTGTTGTCTGTTATCAACAATTTGCATATGAACACTATAGAGGCGCCACATGTCTTGCCCAATATTCATGGAACTTTGTATTAACAGTTTGTGTACATTAAATATACGTCAATAGTGCCTTTTCATCGATTTTTAGTTGGTCGCGTTAGATTGGTCGAGTCATTTACAGACCTTGTTTTGCAAATCTGTATGTGCTTAGAAGCCTTAGCTATGATAAGAACCGTAACTCTCTATGCTAGGAACGATTACCGCTGCCCGTCTGCACTGCATACGACGAAGCAATAGGAGCGTCTGCTCTACTACTCAGTGAGTGTATTTACCAGGTTGTAAGACAACATTGGCCTGTCTAGTGTTTATCATTTAAATCTGTTTTTACATATTGGCTGCTTGCATAGAAAACAGGGTTAAATGCATGTCAAATAAGATTAGCCTGTGTACACTGATAAGCCTGTGTGCACTGATTAGCCTGTACAAACTGATTAGCCTGTGTGCACTGATTAGCCTATGTTCACTGATTAGCCTGTGCACACTGATTAGCCTGTGCACACTGATTAGCCTTGAACACTGATTAGCCTGTGCACACTGATTAGCATGTGCACACTGATTAGTCTGTGTACACTGATTAGTCTGTGTTCACCGATTAGCCTGTGCACACTGATTAGCCTGTGCACACTGATTAGCATGTGCACACTGATTAGCATGTGCACACTGATTAGCCTGTGCACACTGATTAGCATGTGCACACTGATTAGCCTGTGTACACTGATTAGCATGTGTACACTGATAAGTCTGTGTACACTGATTAGTCTGTGTTCACTGATTAGCCTGTGCACACTGATTAGCCTGTGCACACTGATTAGCATGTGCACACTGATTAGCATGTGCACACTGATTAGCATGTGCACACTGATTAGCCTGTGTACACTGATTAGCCTGTGCACACTGATTAGCATGTGCACACTGATTAGCCTGTGTACACTGATTAGCCTGTGCACACTGATTAGCATGTGCACACTGATTAGCATGTGCACACTGATTAGTCTGTGTACACGGATTAGCATGGGCACACTGATTAGCCTGTGCACACTGATTAGCATGTGCACACTGATTAGCATGTGCAATGCACACAAGCTAATCAAGGACGACAACAGAGAACAACTTCAGTGCCTTCAGCGCTTTGATTATAATTTTGTGGCCGGTTTGTTGACATTTGTAGTTTATATCTGAGTTTTCATGTAATTTCCAGACCGGGAAATATATGTCTTTGACCCATATCCTGTGACCTTAAAATACTTTTGGGAATGTCTGGTTTGTCCGATCTTCATTAAACTTTTTCAGAGTTTTTTCTATTCATATAGCCACTAAGTTAAAAACTAGTTCCAGCTTTTTAAATACATGCTGAACAGAGGGACATGTTTCTTACATGCTGATGGTGATACCTTGCAAATGCTCTACACGTCACATTAAAAGCTCACCTGAGCACAACATTCCCATGGTGAACTATTTTGATAAAATTGTGTCGTCCTTTGTCATCCTTTGTCCATTATCAACATTTGCCTTTTGAACACCCAAGGACAGAATTTAGTGGAAAATCTTCATAAAGTTCATTCAAAACATTTTGTCCTTATGATATGTCAGTTACGTTTCAAGTCTGGCCATGTGAGGTAAAAACTAGGTTACATGAAAGAACAATCTTGTGAACACTCTAGAGGACCAAAAAATTGCCCAGTTTTTTTTATGAAACTTTTTGTCAGAATGATATACCCGATGCATTTTAAACTGGGTTGTGTATGGTTTAAACAAATAGTTTGTTAGATAAAATAAAAAAAGCATTTATTGTCTAATGAAACTTAGTAACATTATCCAATTAAAATCTTAGCCAGATTGCATTCTTCCTGAAAGCTCAAGAAGAGTATCAGACATTCAGCCCTGAGCAACCATATTTTACAGACCAATACAATATAAATATGTAATCACTTAAACATATTCATGGTCTATCAGAGCAAACATACTTTTTTTATTTTAGACCATATCAAGCGACATAAAATTATACAAATATTTAATACAAGTATATACAAACAGCCAATAATTATGCATGTTTTTGGTAAAAAACAAATCATTCATTTGAACGAAGTACATTACACACTTGTATAGTCCATCTTTATGCAACTTGGTAATAACATTAAATTTTGTTCAAATGATATCAGTGGAGTTCAAAACTGGTCATGTTGGATATAAAACTAGATCATTAGGTAAAATTGAAGTAAAGGTTTGTTGACATCTTTGTAGATAACATTAATTGCACATTTTTTTTTATCCCTCGCCATAGGTGGAGGGATATTGTTTTGGCGTTGTCCGTCTGTCTGTCCGTCCGGCACTTTTGTGTCCGGACCCATATCTTGGAAGTGCTTTGGCCGATTTCATTGAAACTTGGTATGAGTATGACCGTTAATAACATGCCTCTAGAAACAATGTCACCAAGTCAAATCTCAAACTAAATTCTTAACACTTTAGTGGGGTCAAACAATAGACCACCAGTTGAAGTCTTCCACAATTCATGTCCAGGACCTCAGATTATCCCTTAAGGGCCATGATGGCCCTCTTTATTCATGCTATGTTGATCTTTAATTCTTATATGACATGAGGCCTACATTCTTTATAAACAGAAGAAAGTCAAGTGTGGGCTATTATGCAACCAATTATGATGGGAGCTTAACATTTTGAAACTATTATATTCAAAGAAATGTCCCCTCATCCAAGCGTTTGTGACGGATGAGGGTCATTATTAGAAGTAAAGCCGGAGGCTGAGCATGTATCAATAGCATGTCTGTCAGACGCTGCGCATACGGCCCGCAATTATAAAGATCCGGAAAATACACCATGCACTACGCTCCGCACAGTACACATCGAAGAACCCGGATAATCATTGTTTAAAAGTTATTTGTTGTCAGTAAATGTCAACCTGGGAGGGTGAAAAAGAAGAATAACACTTCCATATGACCCTTATACAACAACAGGGGTGGGTTGATACATGCTCAGCCTCCGGCTTTACTTCTAATAATGACCCTCATCCGTCACAAACGCTTGGATGAGGGGACATTATTTTCCGTAAAGCCTTTGGCTTTACATGTATCAATAGCATCTTTAAAGACTGACAACAAATCTAGCAGGACACAGATATAAAACCAATTCTTAAGTTCCTTTCCTGTCTAGATTGTATTATTTCAACATGTTAACAAAATAATACACAATAGGTATACAATATGATAATAGGCATAATGCCGCATTCCATACCCCAACCATATATGACAGAATACAAAGGTAATAGAAAAACATTTGTGACTGTTCATACAAATACCTGAAACGTCAACAAATGAAAACAATACGGTTAAATACATGTAAACCTTCACTTTGTATATGTATACATGTATATTTTAACATATAACATATGAAAAAACACTAAGTTTAATGATACAATTAAACCTGCGAAAAAACTGCCTGAACAAATGGTACATCAGACCTTTCAACAATGTCTCTATAATAAAACTTGTAGAAATTGGAATCAGTATTCCACCCTGCCGTTTTAAGGATATTATTAATGGAACAATTTCCTTTAACTGCAGCAGAAACTGCTGCTGATCTGAATGAATGTGGCTTAAAAATAGCCACATCAATACCTGACATAACTAAAACATCCTTCAACCATCGTGCAATAGTACTTGTAGACACTTCTTTATAAGAAACATAAGACACAAACAACTGAGATGAAAGTCTAAGATGCTTAGTTCTTTTCATATAATGAATTAAGGTATGAAACACACATAAACTTTCTTCCTGAAAGTGCTGCAATTTTAAATAAAAACTTTGTTTTTTACCCACTGGCGTAGTTTTCAACAAATTTTTGAAATAAAACACCGCTTCACAAGTAGTATAATCAATTTTAACACAATCAATATTCAAGGACACAATAGTTTGTGCACGAGGGGCAGCAGCCAAAGCCACCAAACCAACTAACTTTAGCGTTAATGTTTTCAAAGATAACTGTTTCAAAGGCATAAGTGACTTTAATAGTTGCAAAACACAAGACACGTCCCATGTAAATTTGTACCTTGGAACCACAGGTTTCATAATAGCTACACCTCTCATAAACCTACTAATTAATGTTGGAGATTCACACCATTTATTGCCTAAAATATTTAAAGTCTGCAAAAGCATTGCTTTATGTGTGTTCAGCACTGAATAAGACTTATTGTTTTTTAACAGGTAAAATAAATAAGCTATTACCTGCGTCTCAGAGGTTTTAATGGGATTTTTACCTCGTTCTTGATTCCAAATACACCACTTACGCCATGACAAACTATACTGTTTTTCTGTTCCTGATTTCCATGAGTTAAGGATAACTGAGACTGCTCCTGAAGGAACTCCTTGCACAAGCAAATGTCGGCTGATAGCTGCACTGCGACCAAGTCCATACTTTTGGATAGTGGATGTGATGTTCCATCCTCTGGGTCGGTCAACAAATCCTTGTGACGAGGTAATCTAACAGGAATTGATATCAATAAATCAATAACATTTGGGAACCAAAATTGAGATCTCCATAATGGAATAATCAATATAGCTCGTTTAACATTATCTTGTACTAGTTTGTTCAGTACCTTACCAATTAAGGCAAATGGCGGAAACACATATGGTTCAAAATCTGACCATGAAATTGAAAAAGCATCATTGAAATAAGCTTGAGGTTCAGGAACCCAAGAAACAAACTTATTACATTTACAATTAAGGCTTGATGCAAAGAGATCAATATCAGGTATAAAATACTCTGAACAAATTCTTTCAAAAATCTCTTGTTTCAACATCCATTCTGATGATTTATTAAAATATCGAGAATAAAAATCAGCAACATTATTCTCTGATCCTTTCACATAGGCAGCTGAAAGATAATTATTATTTTTTAAACACCACTGCCAAATTTCTGCTGCTAAACCATCCATTTTTTGAGAAGTCATTCCTCCCATATCATTAACATAGGTCACTGCAGATACATTATCAGAAAAAACTCTTATATGACAATCATTGGTTTTATCATATAATGACTGTAACCCAAGAAAAATCGCTTTAAGCTCCAAAAAATTAATATGATATTCGGAATCTTTTTTCGTCCATTCAGCATTAACAAATCTACCAGATTCGTTGTCAACACAACTCCAACCTAATAAAGATGCATCAGTTTGACAAATGAAACTGACTTTCTTAGGTCTAATCCTTTTACCATTTTTACAATTAACATTCCCAATCCACCAATGCAAGTCTTGAATAACTCTCCCATTTAACATTATTTCATTATCAAAACTGTTATTATTTCCAAGTCCTTCTAATTTTAAACGTTCAAGTTGTCTATAATGCAAAGGAGCCTCTAGAACTGCATAAAAAGCATTAACTAAAAGACCTATAAACGACGCCAGGTCTCTAACTATTACTCTTCTACTAGACAAAAGTCTTCGAGCTTTAAGAATAATTTTTTCTATTTTCTCCTCTGTAAGGAATATCATAAACTGAACGGAATCTATTATAAAACCAAAGAACACAATCCTTTGTGTTGGCACTAGAACTGACTTAGTGGGATTTACCACATAACCAAGAGACTGTAATGTGGAACAAATTGTTTCAGCATTCTGTAAACATATATGTCTGTCTAAACTCATATTAATAGAATCATCAATATAGTAAGCACATCTAATACTTTGGGACCTAAACCATGCATAAACTGGTTTTAACAACTTTGTAAATACTCTGGGTGCTGCACTATACCCAAACGGCAGGCAAACAAATGCATATAAAACTCCTTTCCATGTAAATTTCAAATATTTTTGATAATCTGGATGAATAGGAACCGAAAAATAAGCATCTTGTAAATCCACAGAACAAAAGAAATCATTTTCTTGAATTAATTCAAGCACTATCTTAAAATGCTCTTGTTTAAAATGTTCATAATGAACAAAATTATTTAACCTTTTGAGGTTTATAATTGGTCTAAATTTTCCATTAGGTTTTTTGACCACAAATATATTTGAAATAAACTGGTCTGGCTCCCACTCAGAACCGACAATAGCTCCTTTTTTCAATAAATCATCCACCTCTTGATCAATAATCTGAATTTCTGATTCATTAAAAGAGATTTTATTTGGAATAACTGTTTGAAAAGGTTTTGACTCAAATTCCAGGACATAGCCTTTTATATTATTCAAAATCCATTGATCACTGGTAAAAAATTCCCAGGACTTATAACAGTGTTTGAGTCTACCTACCGCTCCTAATTGCCCTCGTTTGGGGCTGATACAGTTGCTGAGGGTTTAAAACCTCTACCGCCTCTAGGTCCTCCTCTCATGGGTCCTCTAAATCCTCGAGGATTGAAGGCAGGTGCCTGTCCATATGGCATGTATCTTACATTGCCACGACCTCTATTGAAATTATGTGGAAACCTTCCACGGAATCCTCCCCTCGGAAAGAAATTGGGCTGAAAACCTTGCTGCGGTCTCATCTTTCCAAGATTAAGACTGGTCTCGCAATTCTTCACTTCCTTGGCAATGTCGTCCCCAAACAGTTGGGTTGTCACAGGCATGTTTATGCTACACAAATTTTTGTATTTCTGGTCTAGATTAGGTTTAAGAAGATATCGCCTACGGACACTCAAATTGAACTGGGCTTGACCCAATAATGTCAGAGAGTCAGAGATTAACTCTTTAGCCTCTTCATTGGTCATCAATGACTGCTTAAGCACTTGGACCAATTTCAGAATTGGGACAATGCCTGATGAAAGTAGTGATTGTATGTCTTGGAAAAGACGATCATAAGTACGTGTTCTTTTGTCTAAAATTTTCCATATCTCATTGTTAACAGTGGGAGGATTTAATTTCTCACAATTTTCAGGAACATGATACTTCTCTGAAACAGATTCAATGTCACACTGTGATGTACAAGCCACACTAATTAAGTCAGCCAAAGATGGTGTAATAGCTGGTCCTTTAACTTTTGTTTTAATCTTGGGCAATTTCCAGTCTGATCGATCTTCAACCTGATCAGAATCGTCAAAAAGACTATTTTTCAACTTAGATGTCATGTTATTGCTAGAGTCTTGGGCATATTTTCGTGCACCTATAGAATCATTTGCATCTGAATCTGTAAATTCATTTTCATTCTCAAATTTGGGGCATTCTGGGGGTCAAAACCCTCAAAGTCATCATACACTTCCTCTACTGGCATATCAAAAATGCCCAGCTTTTTTCTCAGTACATCAATATCATTGGCAGACAAATTATCTAAATCAAATAAGCCTACACTTGTTGACTTAGGGGTTGTTTTCTTTGTGGCTTTTTGCTTTCCCTTTGTCTGTTTTGAGTCATTTTTAGAATTATTATTTACGTCAGTTCGTGTCGAACTTTTATGTACTCGCTTAACAACCGATTTAAGCTTTCGTTGTTGGCACTGTTTTGGTTCGGCGCTATCTGCCTCGAACCCCGAAAACTCACCTTCGCTTTCCGAAGATGAGAACAGAACATTTGCAGTGTACTCGAGAACTTCGTTCTCGGACTGGCTCATTTTAATTTTAACCAGAGTTACAATTAACAAATAAATAACAGCAAAGAACTGTAAAAACGGAAACTTTCTGTAATAATAAAATCAACAAATACCTGGACTACGTCCTAGGTGGAGCCAATATAATTTAAAAAATATCGGGCCATGTGAAACTCACCGATAAAATCGTGCTCTCGCTTCAAGCGCCGAAAAGACAATGATTATCCGGGTTCTTCGATGTGTACTGTGCGGAGCGTAGTGCATGGTGTATTTTCCGGATCTTTATAATTGCGGGCCGTATGCGCAGCGTCTGACAGACATGCTATTGATACATGTAAAGCCAAAGGCTTTACGGAAAATAATGGTTTCATAAATGATAACATGTTTATATGCAAGATCAATTTGCCATGTTGGTGCAAAGATTGCTATGTGCCTTCTCATTTCAATGTCATATGATACCTTTTTGCACCAAGGGGGCAAATTATACTTTTGAATAATCACTTGAAATTTGTCCATTGCTTTACATTAGACTGTAATAAGAATTTATCTCTTGATTAAAAATAATGGAGTTTCAATATTTGTCAATATACTTGTGATTTGTGTTGAAATGATTGAGTGTATGTGTGTATGTGCTAGTCCATTGTTAATTTTTACAGTATTTAACAATAAGTATGAATTACCACATCATTCTTCATCTATTTATTAATGAAGCTGATGCCAATTTATGCAAGAAAGCAATTAGTAAAGAGGAATTAAGTTCTCATAATTTATAACCTTAAAAGAAAGAAAAAGATTATAGTAAAAAACACATATTAACTGCTTATGCAAACACATATTTTATTTTATACTTAGATTGCCATTTCATAAGAATTATTTCAATTTGAAACACTGAAAACACTGAATGTCTTAATATAAACACACTTTGTCCTGTGGCACTTTAATCAGTATAATACCCCGGTAATGATGAGTTAAATATACATAACTTTATGTTATACACATGCATTCTAGTAATGACATTATTTAAGAGTTGTAATATCAGTATAATGAATAAATGCACAATTTGTTGTTCAATGCGGTTTGCATTATTTCCCAAACACACAGTAGATAGATACATTTTTATGCCCCCCTTCGAAGAAGAGGGGGTATATTGCTTTGCACATGTCTGTCGGTCGGTCTGTCAGTCGGTCCGTCCACCAGGTGGTTTCCGGATGATAACTTAAGAACGCTTGGGCCTAGGATCATAAAACTTCATAGGTACATTCATCATGACTCGCAGATGACCCCTATTGATTTTGAGGTCACTAGGTCAAGGTCACGGTGACTCAAAATAGTAAAATGGTTTCCAGATGATAACTCAAGAACGCATATGCCTAGGATCATGAAACTTCATAGGTAGATAGATCATGACTCACAAATGACCCCTATTGATTTTTAGGTCAGTAGGTCAAAGTTCAAGGTCACGGTGACCCGAAATAGTAAAATGGTTTCCGGATGATAACTGAAGAACGCATATGCCTAGGATTATGAAACTTCATAGGTAGCTAGATCATGACTCCCAGATGACCCCTGTTGATTTTCAGGTCACTTGGTCAAAGGTCAAGGTCTCGGTGACCCAAAATAGTAAAATGGTTTGCGGATGATAACTCAAGAACTCATATGCCTAGGATCACAAAACTTTATTGGTAGATTGAACATGACTTGCAGATGACCCCTATTGATTTTGAGGTCACTAGGTCAAAAGTCAAGGTCATGGTGACCCGAAATAGTTAAATGGTTTCGGGATGATAATTCAAGAACACTTACGCCTAGGATCATGAAACTTCATAGGTACATTGATCATGACTCACAGATGATCCATATTGATTTTCAGGTCACTATGTCAAAGGTCAAGGTCATGGTGACCCGAAACAGTAAAATTGTTTCCGGATGATAACTTAAGAACGCTTTTGCCTAGGATTATGACACTTCATAGGTACATTGATCATGACTCGCAGATGACTCCTATTGATTTTCAGGTCACTAGGTCAAAGGTCAAGGTCACAGTGACAAGAAACGTATTCACACAATGGTTGCCACTACAACGGACAGCCCATATGGGGGGCATGCATGTTTTACAAACAGCCCTTGTTATTTATATATTTTTATTTTAATAATAATCAATATAGTATTGCTTCTAGAAAAGTCACATGTGAATTGATATATCCAGTGTCCGACAAATTTCTTATTTTTCAGGTAGCCCACTGGGCTACCAATAAAAATATTTGGTAGCCCATAAAATTTTCCTACAAAATGATAAGAGGCAGGTTTTCATCTTTATTTTATTTCTTCATTTACATATACATAATATGTATACATACATATACATAAAACAGCAAGTAGTCTGATGTACACAGTCAATATCGTAAATTGATGTTACAGTACAGGCACCGTGTACTTAAATGTAAATGTACCAAAGAAAATCATATACTACATGTAGATATTACATGTATGTGCACATGTATGTGTACTTAAATTCAGACAGCACGTTAAGTCGTAAACGTAAATAAAGTGTTTAGATGATCAATACGATTGACTCGTATGGTGTTAATCAATTCAATTGCCCTTTTTAACAACAAATACCGAGTTTCAAGAAATCAAGAGTATTAAATCATTTATTTACTTGTGTCCGACTTTAAGTACTGTCCGAATTTACGTATTGCATCCGTATGCTACGACACTTGTGTGCAGTCAGTATACAATACAATAATTGTTTCAATAATGAAGGAACTGATACAGCGTAACGGTAACGATACCTCTTGTTTACATGATATTTTATTAAGAGAAAATGCCAATGCCAAATAATTCGCGATATACCCCGGTACTTGAGTTGAAATTTACAACGAAACTTTTAATGGAAATTAAATGATCTCAATGTTGTACCCGCTACGAAATGTTTATTTACAAATAAATATACCTACGCCAATTTTTGCGCGCTTTTTATCAGGACAAAGAAATTCATTTCTTAAATGTAGAATTTTGTAACCTCAAATAGCTGTACACAACGCGTGCAAACCGTGGCAGGTTATTTACGCATGTTGCAATACAACGGTCCTGATTGGGAGCTTATTTCATCATATTTTTAAATAGAACCATTTGCCGAAATTCATTTGACACTTTAGAAAATTTCACACGTTTGTGTTTATGACTCTTATCGTCTATATTACCCAGCCATAATTTGGTTTTAAAAATATAAATCGGGCATATATGGGATTATTGATTAACAGTCGATTAATCCAATTATTAATTGACAATGCAAACTAATTAGCAGGTGTTAATCGCGTTCACAAAGTTGTCATTAATATTCATTTTCGGTTTCGTTACCGTTTTGAAGAATCCGCTATTGTTTTGATTTATTTAATGTTGCCCTCCTAATGTTGGCGTCCTTGGATATTTAACGACATCAAAAAAATTGTCGCTATTACTCATTGTTGCGGTTAACAAAGAATTCCAAACTGCAAAATGATGTTGCATCATGTGCGCCAACTATCCAACCGGCTCTCATTATATTATTAGCAGACGACAAATGTTGATTCTGATTGGATGATTAAAATACACTGTTACTGTTTATGACATTACCGCAAGTGATCGGTGACTGATTAGATAATTGATTGCACTTTGTTATCGGATTATAAGCAATAAACAGTGTACAAACACATGGTCGGCGTGTTTATTCTAGGCATGTCTGTCAATAAACCAGGCTACGGCTCTTATAGATTTATAGTAGCCCGGCGGGCGTCAACTGGAAAATTTCAGTAGCCCGATGAAAAATTTTGGTAGCCCCCGGGCTCCGGGCAATGGATTTGTCGGACACTGATATATCATACATTGTTATTGTATGTGCCTAAATATTTTTTTGTTAAAATGCCCCTTTAAATTTGTATTATAATTAATATTGTTTTGGGGTAAACAGTTGGTTATTGGTCATTTGATTTCTATTCAATCACTTACTGTCTCCTGTGTGGTTGTTTTTCAGACCATGCTTACAAGTAACTCCATTACCTCAGGCTGCCAGAGGGAAGTCAACCAACTTTAAGAACCTGTCTGTCAGAACGGAAAATACTCTTTTACTTATGAAACAATGTCAGGCGTATCAGGAGGACAAAATGATGTCTCTTAAGGTTTCATACAAAGAACATGAGATGCTCATTGTGGATGGTTTGCGTGTGAATATAGTATCGTATTTACGCGAATGTGAAACCAGCACAGTTAATACAACACATGAACATATGCAATACCCTATAAGTGAAATGCGTGAGGAAATCAAATATTTATTAGCAGATTTTGAGAAAAGCACTATTAAGGAGAAGAAAGAAGAGCTAAACCTGAAACAAGCTCCTATCAAGGTTGTGAGAAACAGCTGCATCAGGCTTCACTATGAATTGTTCCATCTCCATGTAGCCATACCGAAAGTACTGAGTAAACCTGAACTCTTTTTTATTGCCAGTAAAAAATGTCTGGAAAATATACAACAGTCTGATATATTTATAAAAGAGAACTTACCAAACCATGTGTTCACTGTGAATGGGAAGTCTGTGCACAATGTGAAAATGCCAAGTGATTCAGACACATGCTGGATCACAGCAGTATGTGCTCTCCCAAATGGACAGGTCCTGGTTGCAGACATATCTAATGACAAGGTCAAACTTCTGAACCAGCAGTACCTGGTGGTGAGCCACTTGGATTTCAGGGGTGGACCCATACAGGACATGTGTCTTATCACACCCACTGAGGTTGCAGTGGCTGTGCACGAGGTCCAGTTTATCACAGTAAGCCAGAGCCAACTCGCCAAAGGCAGGAAGCTTAACTTACAACATAGATGTCGTGGTATTGCACACCACCAGGGTGACCTATATACCTGCTCTGGTAATGCTCTGTACAAGTACAAATCAAGTGGCAAACTGGTCTGCAGACTCTATCAAGATACATCATCTAATGTAACAAGTAAGAATCATGGTGGATTCATCCTAATAACATGTGTGATATGTACAGAGATTTTCTAGGTATTTGAGGAAAAAGAGTCTGGTCAAATTGATATTTTTAAAATCAATAAAATGGCACATTGGGGAATTTTGTTATCGACTAAATGGACCGATTTTTTTCTAACAACAAATATTAGGTCTTTTCCAAACTAAGGGCAAACAAGAGTTGTCTCGCATTCAGGTAGGTATCGGGTAACAAGTAAACGAACCAAACGAAAACAAGTTATGCATCTCAGATCTCTGAAATCGTAATATTTACTGTTCATTTCAATTTACATATACAGTTATTTCTTTATTGATTGATATACTTATATACTAGTTTGTGTACATTAGTATTTTAATGCTGTATTGCCATATAACTTTGCAACCAAAAGCTCTTCATCAGTAAAAGTTAAGCACCACTGATAATTAAGCTTTCTGCTTTTAAAACGGTGCCTGTTGCATTATTCAATTGATTCCCAACATTTATAACGTTCCTGTCAAGTTTTTCATTGATTCATTCACCTCACTAATGTGGGTTTATTTTAAATATTGATTGATATTCTTCTGTCACTATCACACTTGACTATCAGTTTCTGAAAGAAAAATTGTTTTAACAGCAGTTTCATACCAGTTAACTTTATTTTCTTGATTTTACGATAAATACATTATGATGTTTTTTAACTGATTTTTATACGCCCGTATAAAATACGGGACGTATTATGTGAAACCCCTTGGCGGGCGGGCGGGCGGGCGGCGGGCGGGCGGCGGGCGGCGGGCGGAAGGCATCACTTTGTCCGGACTCTAATTCAAATTGTATTCATCCGATCTTCACCAAACTTGGTCAGCAGTTGCATCTAGTTGATATCTAGGCCAAGTTCGAATATGGGTCATGCCGGGTCAAAAACTAGGTCATAGGGTCAATAAGTGCATTTTCAAAGGGGCCACTTTGTCCGGACTCTATTTCAAATTGTATTCATCCGATCTTCACCAAACTTGGTCAGCAGTTGCATCTAGTTGATATATAGGCCAAGTTCGAATATGGGTCATGCCGGGTCAAAAACTAGGTCATAGGGTCAATGCGTGCATTTTCAACGGCGCCACTTTGTCCGGACTCTAATTCAAATTGTATTCATCCGATCTTCACCAAACTTGGTCAGTAGTTGCATCTAGTTGATATCTAGGTCAAGTCCGAATATGGGTCATGCTGGGTCAAAAACTAGGTCAAAGGGTCAATTAGTGCATTTTACTTTGTCCGGACTCTAATTCAAATTGTATAAATCTTATCTTCATCAAACTTGGTCAGTAGTTGCATCTAGTTGATATCTAGGCCAAGTTCGAATATGGGTCATGCCAGGTAAAAAACTAGGTCATAGGGTCAATTAGTCCATTTTCAACAGCGCCACTTTGTCCGGACTCTTATTCAAATTGTATTCATCCGATCTTTACCAAACTTGGTCAGTAGTTGCATCTAGTTGATATCTAGGTCAAGTTCGAATATGGGTCATGTCGGGTCAAGAACTAGGTCATAGGGTCAATTAGTGCATTTTCAACGGCGCCACTTTGTCCGGACTCTAATTCAAATTGTATTCATCCGAAACTTTTAAACAACTTTTTATCCTGCGTCAAAGTGGTATGGGGGTATAAGTCACATTCAGTGACAAAGCTCTAGTTTAAGAATGAATTATCAAAAACCGTTGAAACCCGGCAGGATTCGGAGGTACATGTAATCAACATCGATTAATACTGTCGGATTATTGTGAAAGTAGACAATCGGCAGCTGCTGCACCTTTCCCTTCCAATACTGTAGCAGATCTAGATCGTCAACCCATTCATCATGAAATTGAAATCATAATATTGACATCGTTCCCCGGCCCCAGTTGAAAACATTTATCATTATTAGATCTACACCTGCAACTTTATTTAGGACTTTGACTTTAATATCATACTTGTTCATGTGTTTAAAAACAAAAAGGTCAGAGACATGCCTCTTTATCTAAAAAAAACCCTGAAGTCTGTAGGTGAGTTATAGACATTGAAATGAACAGTTTTTATTTTTTCCCCAAATATGTCTCTTTCGCGCTCGATTTTCCCCTTTTACCCAGCGTCCAGCTTCTTCCCCTTTTTCTAAAAAAAAACCCTGTGAATTTCAAGCATTTAGCATGGTGTCCCCTCTCTAATTGAAGTAGTTTTCATCCGATCTTCACCTAATTTGGTTAGAAGTTGTGTCTAAATGATATGTAGGTCAAGTTCAAATATGGGTCATGCAGGGTCAAAAACGAGGTCATGAGGTCACTTAGTGCATTTCAAGCATTAAGCATGGTGTCCCCTCTCTAATTGAAGTAGTTTTCATCCGATCTTCACCTAAATTGGTCAGAAGTTGTGTCTAGATGATATGTATTACAGGTTCAAATATGGGTCATGCCGGGTCAAAAAGGAGGTCACGATGTCGCTTAGTGCATTTTTTAAGCATATAGCATGGTGTCCGCTCCCTAATTGAAGTAGTTTTCATCTGATCTTCACCGAATTTAGTCAGATGTTACGTCTAAATGATATCTAGGTCAAGTTCAAATATGGGTCATTAACTAGGTCTCGAGGTCACTTAGTGCATTTCAAGCATTGAGCATGGTGTCCAAAATCTTCGAACGGGCGTATCTTGTGACAGTTTGGCACTCTTGTTTGTTTTAAATATCTTCTTTATAATACTGTGTGAGAGTGTTGTGTTTGGTCATAGTTCAGTGTTGTGTTGTTTATTTTGAATGTCCACTGACAAAATTAATTGACCGGATTCTTCTTCGAATACAGCACTCCTTCTAGCACTCTCTTGCACTACGGTTCATTACATTCACCTCTGTCGTGGGCTCACGGACTACTTTCTACCGCACGTGACTTTTAGTCACATGATTATAGTCGCATATTCAAAATGGCCACGCCCATCGGCTTTGCTTTATCTGATAGTATTTGAAGTTTACAACTGGGCGCGTGCTATTAAATTTTATTTATGCACATATTTAACTAAATGAATATATTGCAATATTAACAATGAGTCAAAGCTGTATATCTGTATTAGAAAATAATATACAGAAGCATCAATAATTAGTTGCTGCTTTGACAAGATTTTGAGTGAATGAGAAATGTTGAATATAAATATTGACCAAAGTAAACAGTCTGTTGATGTTTTACCAATGCAATGCCAGTTTGGTACACATAGACCCTGAAGATGTTTACTCAAACTAATTCTATGGTAAAATACACATCTTAAAATAAATTGCAGGCCAACATCAGTACAGTTGTTTTGTTATTGTTGTTTTAACAACATACATTTCATTGTCCCATGCTTATCCTGAAAGGGGACAACTGGAAGCATCTATCATACACTTACAAGTTCATTCAGGAATATGTTTACAAATACAAAATTATATAAGAGAAATATGACAATCTGTCAAAGAAGAATAGTATCAAAACTTCACAGAATCAAATTATGCTGCTATAACATAAATTCAATTCTTTACATGATCTTTTAACTAAATAATAAATTGCAATACTTGTAATACTCATGCCTTTTCCCCGTCTCTTTAAGCACCTTAGTGCCTGAATCTTTAATTTATTACTTTATCTCACCAATTTGTGTTGCTGTAATTCTTCAATATCATGAAAGACATTAAAGATTCTTCAGGTTTTTAAAGGCTGATTAGTTTACATATATTTGTTCAATTATTGCACTTTCTTAAGTACAGTGCCTAACATGAAATTAATTCAAAGGAGTAACCCAGTACACTGTAAATCACATATTTTCTCCTGTGCAAATTTCTGGAAAAAGATCTGCATTGCTGATACAGTAGTGCATGTCCTTGTTTTGTTCAATGTCAATATCATTATTCAGGATATTCAGAAGGTTCAGCAATGCATCAAAGTACACACATTTAAACAAACTTGATTACATATAACAGGATTTTTTAGGTATTCTTCGCAAGTGTAGAGGATGAGTTTAATAATAGAAAGCAATACCAGAAAAAGGGATGGTGGGGTGTAAATTTGAATGTCCTTAATTAATACTTTTTATGCCCCCGGATCGAATGATCTGGGGTATATTGCTTTTGGCCTGTCCGTCTGTCTTTCTGTCTGTCATTTTGTCCCAAAACTTTAACCTTACAGTTAAGTTTTGTAATAACTTTTGAAATATTGAACATAGCATCTTGATATTTGGCATGTATGTGTATCTCATGGAGCTGCACATTTTGAGTGGTGAAAGGTCAAGATCATCCTTCAAGGTCAAAGGTCAAATATTTCAAACTTTTATATAGTAAAGTTTTGCAATAACTTTTGAAATATTGAACATAGCAACTTGATATTTGGCATGCATGTGTATCTCATTGGGCTGCACATTTTGAGTGGTGAAATGTCAAGGTCATCATTCAAGGTCAAAGGTAAAAATTTGAAAACATTACATTGTAAAGTTTTGCAATAACTTTGAAATATTGAACATAGCAACTTGATATTTGGCATGCACGTGTATCTCATTGAGCTGCACATTTTGAGTGGTAAAAGGTCATGGTCAAGGTCATCCTTTTAAGGTCAAAGGTCAAAAATTTAAAACTTTACATTGTAAAGTTTTGCAATAACTTTTGAAATATTGAACATAGCAACTTGGTATTTGGCATGCATGTGTATATTATGGAGCTGCACATTTTGAGTGGTGAAAGGTCAAGGTCATCCTTCAAGGTCAAAGGTCAAAAATTTAAAACTTTAATATAGTAAAGTTTTGCAATAACTTTTGAAATATTGAACAAAGCAACTTGATATTTGGCATGCATGTGTATCTCATGGAGCTGCACATTTTGAGTGGTGAAAGGTCAAGGTCATCCTTTAAGGTCAAAGGTAAAAAATTTCAAACTTTAAGATAGTTAAGTTTTGCAATAACTTTTGAAATATTGAACATAGCAACTTCATATTTGGCATGCATGTGTATCTCGTGGAGTTGCACATTTTGAGTGATGAAAGGTCAAGGTCATCCTTCAAGGTCAAAGGTAAAAAATTAACTTTTTCACTATTGAAGATAGCAACTTGATATATGGCATGCATGTGTATCTCATGGAGCTGCACATTGAGTGATGAAAGGTCAAGGTCATCCTTCAAGGTCAAATGTCAAATTTATGGCGTCTTTTCGTCTGAAAACTTTTCCATTAGTCATAACTTTTTCAATATTGAAGATAGCAACTTGATATTTGGCATGCATGTGTATCTCATGGAGCTGAACATTTTGAGTGGTGAAAGGTGAAGGTCATCCTTTAAGGTAAAATGTCAAATATATTGGGGTCTGTCCGTCCGAAAACTTTAACATCGGTCATAATTTTTTTAATATTGAAGATAGCATTGATATTTTGCATGCATGTGTATCTCATGAAGCTGCACATTTTGAGTAGTGGAAGTTCAAGGTCAAGGTCATCCTTCAAGGCAAAAAAAACAAAACAAAAATCAAAGGGGCATTCTCATGAAACTGCACATTTTGAGTGATGGAAGTTCAAGGTCAAGGTCATCCTTCAAGGTCAAGGTTATCCTTCAAGGTCAAACAAAAATTCAAAGCTGCGTTATCATGAAGCTGCACATTTTGAGTGGTGGAAGTTCAAGGCCAAGGTCATCCTTCAAGGTCAAGGTCATCCTTCAAGGTCAAATGTCATTTTTTTTTATTCAAAGCAGCGTTATCATGAAGCTGCACATTTTGAGTGGTGGAAGTTCAAGGTCAAGGTCATCCTTCAAGGTCATTCTTCGAGGTCAAAGATAAAAAATATATTTCAAAGCGGCGTTCTCATGAAGCTGCACTTTTTGAGTGGTGGAAGTTTCAAGGTCAAGGTCATCCTTCAAGGTCAAAGGTAAAAAAAAAATTTTTTTAATTCAAAGTGGTGCATTAGGGGGCATTGTGTTTCTGATGAACACATCTCTTGTTTCTTTCATACACTTGCATACTTTTCCATCAATAATAAATGATTAAAATAAAAAGGAAAACACAACTTGACTTTTAATGTTTAATCCCTCATGTTCAGCTTTATTTATTTTTCAACATACAGTACCATACCAATAGCATATTTTTGAGTCTCTTTTCAATCTAAACAACAATAAATATACATGCACATGCAAGCACTTCAAGATAAAAATATTCTAGCATTAAAATTTGATCTAACCATTTTATCTATATGAATGCTATTCATAATCATGAATTCTATTATTATGAATGGGTACATAATATTGCACTGATAAATGTAAACATTGATTGGAGTGAAGTTTATTCATTAAACAATAACTGTGATAATTTACTAATTACTATTATATTGTAATAATTACAATTAACTTATTAAGATAATAAATGTTTATAGTATTTTTGTTTAAAAAATATATTATTTATATTGTGAATAATTTGTATATGGGGCCTATTGTACCACAAGCTGTTTCAGAATATGCTTGGAATTATAAAACTTTAAACAAATTTCATGATACATGTACATTACATTAAGAATGGTTCTAAATGTAATCTTAGTCATGTATCAAAATTAAAGATAGCACATATATCCTAGTAAACCTGTTTAAAGGAAAGTGTAAGAAAATTTGACCTCTTTTCAAATGGGTTGACTGGAAAGTATTCTCTCTTGAAAAGCAAGGGCAGGAATTACGAATTCAGCAACGTTAAGCATTTCATTTATCATAATTTATTATATCTGTAAGTGGCAATAAAGACCTAGAACTGCAGTTTATACATTTATAGTTTTAAGCATTATAACAAAGAAACAATCATCTACTATTCTACATGTACATGTAGGTTACGGTAGTCAATTTACTCATAACTTGATATAAAGGTCCAATAGTATGATCGCACAATGGTGGCAGTTCCAAATTAGCAGGTTACAGGTAACCATAAATAGTGATCAAGAAATTAACTACATGTTTATTAATTGTACACATTTAAACAGCATAATCCTAGACACTGGCCCTGATAGCCAGGGGTAAAAGATTCGAGTTCCGGATTGGCTGTACAGTTGTCCCATCCTGCAACATTTGGTGCCCAATGTGGGACCATGGCACAATCTATTCTCAACAAAACCGGTTCATGGTTTGAATGGATCCAGTTAACAATGATCCCGTGACTCGAATTCTCGAAAAAATTCCAGCTTGGCAGAAGAAAATGTCAGTGCACGAACTTAGTGATTGTCACTAAACAGAAGATGTTTTTTGGCATATCATTAGCTCAATCAGAAAAGCAAGGGGTCCCTGGTTAAAATCCCTGACTGGCTGCACAATTTTCTCATCCTGTGTCATCAAAACATAAAATACCATAGTATATTTACAATGCCCAGTATGTATTATGCTTGAGCATTAATTATGTGTATAATTTTTACCACAGGAGTTTGAAATTCTATACATGAAGCTAATCTTGTGGCAAAATAATAAAAATAGACCCCTATATAGTAAGTCTATATACTATATTAGTATATAGGGGTCTAGTTTTTATTATTTAGCCAATAGATTATTAGCTTCATGGATAGAATTTCAAACTCCTGTGATTTTTACTGAAAAAGCATTAAAAGCAAAATATTGAACAAGCACAGAAGTAACATTTCTAAAGTAATTAATAGTGCTTGGTAAGTATTAAAGGGGCCTTTTCACAGATTTTGGCATGTTTTGAAGTTTGTCAATTAAAGCTTTATATTGATAAATGTAAACATATTGGATCTAAAAAGCTCCAGTAAAAAATATAGAATAATATAAAAAGGGAAAAAAAGGTAGCCCGCAGCAGGGCTCGAACCAGTGACCCCGGAGTCCTGGAGTAAAAAATAAAATGGTGTAAACTTTTGCACATATTATTTTGTTCCTCTCTTATTCACAGTTTAAGTTCAAATGAAAATTTCTATGGAATGTGTTGTCTGTATTATTTTAAGGAGAAACAGCAATAACATGTTTTGGATATATAATAAACAGAGAGAGCTATATAAAAGTGAAGATAATAATAACCCTTGGAACAAATACATAGAACCAATTGAGCACATTTTATCAACAGAGCCTGAGGTGTGATAAATTTACTTGTATTCCTTGCAGAACAAATCCTGCAGTATGAAAACATTATGTACAGTTGATAGAACATCATATTTCGGCTAAATAATAACTCATTTTTGAAAAATACATTAAAGATGTATTTCTGATTTACAAAACTGATCAAATATTTAAAAAATAAATTCCATTTGCTTTTTCATGACATTTTGAAAGTCAAAACTTTGGTTTCGTCTGTAGAAATTCAATTAAATGAACTGATTTAAACTGACCTAACTTGGTTAAGGTACCGGAAAAATGGTTAAAATGTTGATATAAAAATAGTTATACAGTTTAATATATGGACAAAATGTTTTGTTTTAAGTTAATGAAGAATAATAAGCATGTTTATTTGCTTAGTAAAAATAATTAAAACTTTCTTGTGACTTTGACGGACATACGGACATCTGGACCCAATCTAATTTTCTTCAGAAGCTGTGTTGAATACTTTTTTTTCTAAATAAACAATATATATAGGTGGGTGGAGGATGGGATTATTGATGCAAGTACCTGCGGTTCAGTCCTCGTGTTCATTATAAAGAAACATGAAGTAGTACTTCTTGGACATTTTCGGGATGTTGATTTTTATCTAAAAAGAAATGTTTTATAAAAACATTACAGGATCTACATTTTAATAAATATGCACATTTATTAAACCTTCCCAAATCATTTAAACACACCGAAAGTAATCGATGGTGACACCTCTGCAAAAACTCTAATTATTTTTAATTTCGTATCACATAATATGGGCATGATATCAACAATGGTGTTCTGAAGATTAACTTTTCTAATTGAAATTGTTTCTGCTCCGTTTTTAATTCATGTGATTTTACAATATGCTACATTCGTCTCGTTGTTGTTTATGTCCGTCATTTCGGAAATGTAATATGAAAATCATTTGTTAAATACTCACCTATTGGCTAATAGCATGTGGTATTGGCTGCAATAGCCAATGAAAATCGCTGACGCTTTACAAGTCAACTTGGCACAAGGAAACAACCCGTATTATAAACACATTTTGAACACCACTTTCGGCAATCTCCGCAAATTCTAGTTTTGGATAAAATACCAGGTCGGCGGGTGAAATATAAATTTAAAAAAACGAAAGTGACTTTTATTTTTATTTCTATTTGTCGAAAAATAGGGTCGGGCGCTCCCGTAAAACAAATAATTAAAAAAAATGCTAGAAGCACATATTATATATTTATATATATATATATATATATATATATATATATATATCAGGTAGAGCAATAACCAAGACCAGCCTAGCCAAATAAGCAACACAAAGCAAAAGATAAAGCAAAATGATAAGCACCTAATAGTAATAAATAATAACTGAGACATTTGCGCTAATCTAAACCGTAAGCTTACAAATTAATGAAGACAATTAAAGACATAAAATAAGCATGGCAAAGTGGTTATTAAGCACATGGTAGTATACAAATATATGACAGAGCAATAACCAAGACCAGCCTAGCCAAATAAGCAGAACAAAACAAAACAAAAACATTGATCATAATCTTCATACAATGATACACTATTAATTATCAAAAATAAATATTATCTATCTATCCAAATTGCAAACTTACGATATGTTTCCATAATTAGCTATTTCATTTGATTACACATTTAACATAAACATACACAAAACTTTCAATGTGTTTGTAGATTAACACTTGCTTTTCATCACCATTTTGGCCTTTGTTTACATTTTAGCGGAGTGATGTCATCTGCGTAAATGGGCATGAAAGTTGTTCTCATAATTGTTATTAAATATCTCAATAAATTAACAATATATGCAGTTTTTAAAGGTAATTACCTAAAATATTATGCTTGGTGTCCTAGATATTTCCATGAAAGAGCGTAAAATTACATTGATGTGTTTCGCCAAGATTTCTGGAATTGAGCCCGCTATAGAGATGTTGTATGTTGAGGCACAATTTTTAACAACAACTCTGCTAGGAGAATGTCTTTCTAGATCAAATGTTTTGTGCCTCCCAAAAAGAGTTAATTTATTAAGTAAGTGCCTTATTCGTCTGCTTGCTTTAAGATTCTGATTTAATTTCCAGTCGGTTAATATTAATGCTTTTTACTGATAATGATTTAATCACGTGAAATTAAATTGCTTGGATTATGAACATTTTTGATGAGTGTCTCCTTAATTTTTGTTCTTCATATATATAGTAAAACCATCAATAGAGATACAATTAAAATTAGGAATAATTGTGGTAAAAGTGGAAAATTCTAAAAATGAACAATATCTCTGTATCCCATATTTTTTAGAAATGTCTGCAAAATTATGTTATTAGATATATGCTCATTTATAATGAACCAAGAAAGTTTCCAACAGTTTTTTTTTACAGATACCTGAAGTGTTTCATTTTGACATCAAAGAAATACATTTATAAATTTATATACGCACAGTAACAATAAAAACTATTTTCATATTATTCGTAAAGTATTTGTTGGTTCATTATATAAACACATGGCCAATTGTTTAGTTTTAATCAATTGGGAAATAAATATGGACTGTTGTGATAAATATATCAATCTATACTTATATGGCCTGTGATATATGTGATTTAAAAGTATATGTTACTGTCACATGTGACTGTACATAGCACTCAAAGAACAACAATACAATGAAAAGATACAACTCATTAAAAATTAACAAATGTTTTATTTATCAATACAGTACTTGCAATGAAGAGTTTTTTTTTTCATTTTGTTGAATCACAATTCAAATAATTTGTTTATTTATTTTATGTCATTGAAACTCATCAACAGGTCAACTTTTTTTACGCCCTTCTCAATCTTAACAGTTTTCAGTTTTTCAGAACATAACTTGTAGGCACCAAATTCAATTGATGTCAAAAACAAAGAATTAAAAAAAACGAAAGTTGGCAAGCCAGTATAAAACATTATTTTATCGTCTGAGGCATTAACATATTTGATGGTTATTTCTGATTTTTGCCTCCATTGGTCAATGGCCAGCGGGGCTTATATCATGGTCCTGTGTCCGTCGTGTGTCCATCCGTGCGCTAACTTTTCCTTTAAGCATCTTATTCTCCTAAACAACTGGTCCAATTCTGATGAAATTTCTCAGGAATGTTCCTGAGGTAAACTTTTTTCAAATTTGTTCAAATTATGCCCCTGGGGTAAAATTTGACCCTGCCCCGGGGGTCACAAAATAAAAAAAAAATCTTATATAAGGCCTATTTTGTAAAAACTTTCAAAATCTTCTCGTCCATAACTATTGGGCATAGGGCTATCAAATTAAGTATGTAAAGACATCTAATAGTCCTCTACCAAATTTGTTCAAATTATGCCCCTGGGGACAAATTTGACCCTTCCCCAGGGGTCACGACATTGAACATTTGCTTATATAGGGTCTATTTTGTGAAAACTTTACAAATCTTCTCGTCCATAACCATTGGGCCTAAAGGGCTACCAAATTCGGTATGTTAAGTAGCATCTTAAAGTACTCTACTAAGTTTGTTCAAATTATGCCCCTGGGTTCAAGTTTGACCCTGCTCCGAGGGTCACAAAATTGAACATATGCTTATATAAGGCCTGTTTTGTGAAAACTAAAAAAAAAATATTGTCCATAACAATTATGCCTAGGGCTACACAATTTGGTATGTAGTGACATTGTATAGTCCTTTATTTAGTTTGTTAAAATTATGCCCCAGGGGTCAAATTTGACCCTGCCCTTGGGGCCACAAAATCGATTATATGCTTATATAGTGCCTATTTTGTGGACACTTACAAAATCTTCCTGTCCTTTAACCATAAGGCTGTGGCACTTCTACCCTTATTTGAATATATTAGTGTTCAAAGGTTCGTTTAAGTCGCGTTGTGTAATTTTTTGTTTTTACTTAAATGTTCCAGGTTCGTTTAACTACTCATCAGTTTGCGAAAGAATGCAACAAGTCTTTTTATAGCATATATAGTCTTTTATTCTTGTTTAAAATGTTTGTATATGTTGTATTGTAAATGTATATTATTCTTATTTGTATTGTAAATGTATGTAATTCTTATAAAGAAATTGAACAAGATCAAAACAAGAAAGAAACAAGATACTCCAACACAAATATAATCCGTCAAGAAAGTAAATGTCCCTCTCTCCTGCTCTTACCGTAAAGCCGTAAAATTATAATGTTTACTGTGCGAGTTGCTATCAATAATGGCTCGATTTAAAATACCCCTCTTTTATACTAATGCTTATGTAAATGCTTATACAAACGGTCATGTTCCAGAAAACGTGATCTCAGCAAGTACCGTATTTTACCATGCATAGCGCGCAGTTTTTTACCTTTAAATTTCAAAATAAAAATTCAGTGCGCGTAATACATTTACACAACGCTTTCCTGGTTGCTAAATTGCAAAAATCCATTTCGTAATCGTAAATCTTCACATTTGCAGCCATTTTTTTTATTGCAGAAAACTACACCCTATAATGTTATAGACTGAAGGGGCCGTTGTCGAAACAACAAAAAGCGGGAAAGGGTAGGAATGAACGGGGTAGTAACAGTTTTGACAAAAATTAAAAGATGAAAAAATGTCTTTGTTGGTGTTTTCACACTTCTTCATTGATTGTTCATTAAAAAAATCGAGGTATATCGATTCCCGCGTCGTCGCAGTATTATTTGTTAAAGTTTTTGTTGTCATAAAAACTCGTTGATTTACAACGCAAAACGTCTTATTTGAACTGACGCTAATTATTTCAATCATATTTCTCAACTTCGCTTTTGCTTTGTTTTGATAATTTTATTCCAAAGTTTAATGTTAGCAATTCCGAAAATTTGCACTCTATGTGAATTGACAGTTTGACGACATCAAAGGAAAGCCGCTTCCTGTCTGAAGCAATAAAGCGACAAGTTTCTCGCCGACAAAATTGGCTTCCTTTGTCTAGCAATCAACATGCCGAACCAATCGTGTGTTTGTTCCTCAATGGCAATCGTCCAATTAAATAATAGAAAGTGCAAAGCTCCGCCTTCTAACCTTTTGCAGAGAACGGAGGTGGAGTTAAACGGTAAATTGAGCAAGTGTTATACGTAAGTTGAGTTCCGATTTTCCGAAATTTCTCGACCCTAAGCATTTAAACGACGAATACATTCATCAATGATTTTCCGATCTCTGCATTAATATGCTACCGTGCGAGTATACTACGTAGGTTACAAACCAACAGTAGAGATATAGACTTGTTTTATTTTCTTTCAATAGAGACAAACAAATGATATTTGTCTAATGGCTTTACGCCGATAACACCAACTGAATGGAATTGAGCGTTTGGGTGTATTGTTTGTCTCACTATAAATACTGATCAACTAGACGCAGTGACGGCGCGAAATACCGGGTCAAACTGGATTTAATGGGGAGCATCTCTTAATGGGGAAGGATCCACGGACGATTTGCGTAAAATTGGACATTGCGATGTTGCGGGTCTGCAGAAGACTATGTCATACGATGTTGTGAGCGGCAGGTAATAAAAATGTTACACTGTTCAAATGTGAGGAATAGGTAATAGTGGTTCGAATTTAACGCACAGGGGTCTTGAATAAACATGCGCAGGCAATAAGGACATATACGGTGTTCTCGAGAGAATAATCTTAAAATTGTCAAAAATATAGTGCTATGCAACCCATGCTCCTGATCGTATAAACGCTCCCTACTTTAAAACAAAAAATTCAGCGCCCGAAAAACTCCGATTAAATGATTGCGCAATATAAGAATGGCGGCCATTTTCGGCCAAATTTTCAGGTTTTTGGTCTTGAAATATTTTTTTCCTCCATTTTGGCTTTAAAAAAATCGCATGCGCGTTATACATGGGAGCGCGCTATACATGGTAAAATACGGTAAACAAAACTTTCCATCACCCTGTCTAATTGGAGTATTTTATTCTAACTCCAGTAAACAAGCAGTTCGTGACCGTTTTAACATCGGTCTGACTGCCAAATAACCAAGGCTTAAGAGCATCCCTACATGTATGATAGTTCGAATTGAGTTCAGTCAGCTTACTAGGACAAAAGTGTTACAAGGCATGATAGGGCTACCAAATTCGGTATGTAGTGACATCTAATAGTTCTCTACCAAGTTCGTTCAAATTATGCCCCTTGGGTCAATTTTTACCATGCCCGGGGGGTCACAATACTGACCATACACTAATGGGGCCTTTTTTGCGAAAACTTTAAAAATCTTCTTGTCCATAACCATTGGGCTTAGGGCTACCAAATTTGGTATGTTACATATATAATAGACATCTAATAAACTTCTACCACATTTGTTCAAATAATGCCTCTGGGTCAACTTTAACCCTGCCCCGGGGATTCACAAAATTGAATAAATGCGTATAAAGCGCCTATTTTGTAAAATCTTTAAAAAAATCTTCTTGTCAAAAACCATTTGGACTTTTGCTACCAAATTTGGTATGCAGTTACATCATTCTTATAGTCCTCTTATACCAAGTTTGTTCAAATAATGCCCTTTGGGTCAAATTTGACCCGCGGGTCACAAAATTGAACATTATATACGCTCATATCTTGCGTATTTTGTGAAAAGTTTTAAAATATTCTTGTCCTAAACTATAGGACCTAGGGCTACCACATTTTGTATGTAGTGAGATATAGTAGTCCTCTACAACGTTTGCTCAAATTATGCCCCTGAGGTTAAATTTGACGCAGACCAGGGTGTCACAAAAGTGTACATGTGCTTAACTAGGGCCTATATTTAAGTATTTGCACATGCCAAGAATATTTGTTTCAGCCTTTTTTCAGCAGTGGAGTGATACAGGGCTATCATGGCCCTCTTGTTTGTTATTTGTGGAGATTTCATGCTCGTCAGAAAATGCCTGCCCACCGACACTTTCAGAGCTGCCATCACAGACACTGGTGTCATCAGCATGTGACCTGGCATAAATGGAATACATAACTCTTATATGTATACACTGCAACTCCGTTACATCGCGATCCGTTATATCGCGCTGTCCATTATATCGCGAGTCGGCTATGGCTCCCAAAAATCCAACAAGAATGATCACAAAAACACATTTTTTTTTAAATTCGTTGACAAGCTATAATCTGACAATATGCAAACTGCGATAACAACCGGTTCTGGCTAGTAATTGATCACCCGTTTTACGCGGCTTATACTTGACACGCAGTGAAGCGTAAAAACAGGCCTTAAGTGACAGTGTTGCTTTAACACGGATTGAGTTGTTTGCAGCACTTGAGTTATTAGTGTCTCATTCTCGATAATAATGTCAGTTTGTTGTTTTTGCTATTATATTTTAGCTGAGACATTTAGCAGTTTGAAGCTACATCAATAATAAACACTAAATTGTTGTTGTGTTAATTATCAGGTTATTATAACTATTGTTTGACTATGCGTATCTACAGTCGTTTCATTTTGTTTATATTATACAGTTGATATCGCTCATCATTACCCGATAATCCCGTATATTTCAGTTTAAAAGCAAACTCCGGTAAATATTTACGATAAAAGTGCTCAGTACACACACACATTTGCAATTATTCTTAATATCAAATACATTTTGGCATTTGTTACTATTTAAAGATGTGATGAAATAACGTCCAATCGGGGCGTTTTTTTCCCACTGAACACGCGTAAATCGCCTGACGTGATGTTCATTTTTTTATACAACACAAAATACATTCTCACTTTCCATGCGACGTTCTACATGTCTGCATACTTTTCGCGCGCTTTTTATGGAGACAAAGGATATTTTAGCACTTTTTATTTGACGCTAGAATTTGTTAATGTCGCATTAGCATTAAAATTCGGAAACGTGTTTCGGATTACAAATTTAGTAAAGCTCATTTGAGAATCAAACGAAACATTAACATTGTGCGTAATTAATTCAACGATAATTTGTTTAAGCGCATTACGTGCCATATCGCTAATTAAAACGTGAAAATAATAACTAGGAAAGTAGCGTAAATCTAGGTTTCTACACTACACAAATGTAGGTGTATATCTTTAATACACTACACAAATGTAGGTGTATATTACGCTGAGCGTACCTGAAAATAAAAATTAATAATGGCATTACAATTTCCATGGTAATCAAAACTTTAATTATGATATTATTTTATACAAATAAATTTTTTGTTGTTTTACAAAAGTACATGTAAAATTGGTTTGCAATTATTACGATACAAAGATAAAGCAGCGCCGTACATAAAATGAAAACACTGATGAAATTTGACACATTAACTGCACATCAACTGCTTATAAACTAAGTCAGACATGTCTTGATTTATATCGCGCTCCGGATATATCGCGATCGCGATCTTTGGACCCCGTCAATCGTGATATAATGGATCTGTAGTGTATATTTATTTATTTATTTATATATTGTATTGTTTAATAATCTTGTTGTGGCATTGTAGATATGGTGCCTGCCTAGCCATTGGGAGGCCACAGGTTTGATCTCTTCTTGGGGAGGGTTCTCATGATATTTACAAAAACACTATGTACTGGTTCTTCTCAGGAAACAGACTTGAGAGTATCTCAATAAGCCTAAGGCTTTGGATGCAGTCTAGCTAAAATAAATAAGTTTATTATTATACATACATTAATCTTAATGTTTATTCCAATGGTTTTCAATAAAGTTAATATTAATTTCCTAGTCCTACCACATAAAGTATGTTATGTTTTGTTCTCACAAAAACCATTCATGTCCATATTAAAAAAGTGGTTGTTAATCTTAAGAATCTTTGAACTAGAGGCATGTTACTGTTGAGTTAAAATTATATCTACATAAATATATACATTAATGCCAAACCTTATAAAGAATAAATAGCCATTTCTGGAGACGATAAATGATATTATTACCCATGAAATCATTCAATCTGATCCCTGGAATTACTCTAACTCGTTGGACTTGAAGAGTCATTATGACTGATAAGCACTTTCAAACACCTATAAAAAAGTAATAGCAAGATATGAATGCATGTTTCTTTTATATAAATACAACAACAAACAAATATACTGATTAAATGCAAATAACAATACAATTTATATTCAAAGGAGGTACTTCATACTCAAATTCAAATAATCAGTGCCTAAGTGATAAGCTAGAAATAAAGGTTTGATGTTTTCAAATGTTATTGAATAATATTGCTACATACATGTATGAATATGCATGATCTGAGTGTCATAGAACATACATTTTTTAACTGTTGTTGTTTTTTGCACTATTTTGTAATGAAAAGTTTTAGTAAAAATGCATGGTCTATAATTAATTAACTTTGATTGCATATATGATTATGCCCCCCTTCGAAGAAGAGGGGGTATATTGTTTTGCACATGTTGGTCTGTCTGTCTGTCCACCAGATGGTTTCCGGATGATGACTCAAGAACGCTTAGGCCTAGGATCATGAAACTTCATAGGTACATTGATCATAACTGGCAGATGACCCGTATTGATTTTTAGGTCAAAGGTCAAGGTCACAGTGACTTGAAATAGTAAAATGGTTTCCGGATGACAACTCAAGAATGCTTAGGCCTAGGATCATTACACTTCATAGGTACATCAATCATGACTGGCAGATGACCCCTATTGATTTTCAGGTCACTAGGTCAAAGGTCAAGGTCACAGTGACTTGTAATAGTAAAATGGTTTCCGGGTAAAAATTTAAGAATGCTTATGCCTAGGATCATGAAACTTCATAGGTACATCGATCATGATTGGTAGATGACCACTATTGATTTTCAGGTCACTAGGTCAAAGATCAAGGTCACAGTTACTCGAAATAGTAAAATGGTTTCCGGATGATAACTCAAGAATGCATATGCCTAGGATCATGAAACTTCATAGGTACATCGATCATGACTGGTAGATGACCAATTGTGATTTTCAGGCCACTAGGTCAAAGGTCACAGTTACTCGAAATAGTAAAATGGTTTCCGGATGATAACTCAAGAATGCTTAGGCCTATGATCATTACACTTCATAGGTACATTGAACATAACTGGCAGATGACCCGTATTGATTTTCAAGTCACTATGTCAAAGGTTAAGGTCACAGTGACTCAGAATAGTAAAATGGTTTTTGGATGATAATCCAAGAATACTTACGCCTATGATCATGAAACTTCATGGGAACATTGATCATGGCTGGCAGATGAGCCCTATTGATTTTCAGGTCACTAGGTCAAAGGTCAAGGTTACAGTGCAGTGACTCGAAACAGTAAAATAGTGTCAGGATGATAACTCAAGAATGCTTATGCCTAGGATCATGAAACTTTACAGGTACAATGATAATGACCGGCAGATACAATCTATGGATTTTCAGCTCACTAGGTCAAAGGTCAAGGTCACAGTGACTTGAAATAGTAAAATGGTTTCCGGATAATAACTCAAGAACACTTACCCCTAGGATCATTACACTTCATAGGTACATTGATAATGACAGGCAGATGACCCCTATTTATTTTCAGGTCACTTAGCTCAAAGGTCAATGTCACAGCTACAAAAAACGTATTCACACAATGGCTGCCACTACAATTGACAGCCCATATGGGGGGTATGCATTTTTTTCCAAACAGCCCTTGTTTATATTATATTCACATACTGTGAACAGCATGAGATGTATAAATAATTTAAAACGGGTTGATAGGCTGAAACGGCAATTCATCACCTTTATTAGAGATTTACATGTCTTTACTTTCTAGATTGAAATGATCTTTTGCCCGTGGTATTTTGTTGGCACCTTGTTCCTGTTCTTGGAGTTTGGACTATTTCTATCGGCCAATGATTAGAGCATACCCTGGTGTATCTGTAACATCAATATACGCACAAGGGTTTAAATAAATACCGAAAAAAATAAAAAAAAATTATTAAAAGCCAGCACACCTTAAATTCACCATAGTGATAAATGAAAAATGCTAGTTTGTGTGTAACATGGCCACAAATTTAATATGTAACAGTGGGGCCGGGCATTGGTGTTGTATCTACTGTAAGTAAACCAAGCAATATAGATTGAAAAAAATAGTTCAATATTGTATTAATAAGAACACGTTTTCATTATAAATGGCATTTAATTTTATTATAATACAATTTTGGGCATTCATGGAATAGAAGAAATGATTGGTGGTATTTACATTGGTCTGTTCTGGTAACATAAATATGCAATGACAGTCTGCTCAAATTAATCATTCAAGTTTGAGATTAGCAAAGCATGATGTAAAATGTCAACACATTAGGCCATATTAAATTTTTTTTTTTACCGATTAATACTAAATAAAATGTTAATAATAATAATGCTTGCCATCTACATGGTGTAATATATCCTACAAATACGATATTTATGTACATTAACAAATAAGATATCAATACACTAATGATACCTACCCGTTTGGCGTCGCATCTTGCCTGCTTATAGCTCTAATTCATGCGGTTTTCGTGGCATGATTTCTAGGCATTTTGTGCAGCGTTACATGCTTGCCATATATGCCAAATTGTCCCACATCAGGCCTTTACCTTGCCAGTTTGGAAAAAAATCATATAATTTATAGTTATATACTTTGTAAGGTTATTATAAAATACAATTCATATATAATAAGCATAAGACACTTCTTTCTTTAAAAAAAAAAAGACATCAATGGAAATTGGGATTTTTTTTTGTTCAATATTGGTTTGGAATCGGGTACCTTTTAGGGCAATTTTTACATAGCAAAAACCCCCTGATATAATATAAAGTAATTGTTCAATAATGTATATGTGCCATTTTATTGCTACAGTAGACTAAATAATACATGTTTTCAGAATTATTGATTTATAAACATGAGAAATGAAGTATTTTGACTGTCACTACATGACATGTCTATAAATAGAAACTGAGTTCCTGGGAAAGAGACACTTTCTGACCTTGTCTTAATTTTGTGGTTGTTTAATGATTGTACATGAACACTATGTTTACCTGTTGATTGAACTGTGCAATTGTTTCAGTATGTGTAATTGTTTTCATCTGTGTAATTGTTTTACTTCAATTCATGTCTTACTCAACAGTCGCATTTCAACATGTCAAACGTTAACTAAATAGCTCTGCTACTGAAGTTTATTGTCATGTTTTACTATTGAATCATTGAAATGTATGCATATATTTTAGATGTGTAAAGGCCTCTTTATAGCAACATATGTGTAATGCAATATCACTGCAGTATGTTTAATAAGATTATTTAACATTGACAGTAATTCAATATCTTGATGTTACTCTGTTTTACAGTAGACCAGTGTGCTGTGAGTCCCACAGGAGACAGGCTGTACATCATCATCAGTTACTGGCAGCACAACCACTTGCACAACAAGCTTCTCACCCTGGCCAGGGATGGCACACTCCTGGCTACATACTCAGACCCAGCACTAGAGTGCCTAGAGGGTCTACATGTGACCCCTGCAGGCCAGGTGCTGGTCTGTGGATACTATTCCGACACTGTAATACAGGTGGACAGGGAGGGAAAGAGTAAGCTGGCTACATGGGAGGATGGAGTGTTGAACCCATGGTCAATCTGCTACAGCAGCACAACATCATCCATCATTGTGGGACAGGATTGGGACGACACCATTCTGGTGTTCAGAGTGGAATAGTGTGTACATGTATGTATTAGCTGTTGTAACTAGTGATTAGTATTTTAATTACAATGTGTTGTTTAGCATACGAACATAGTAGTGTGTGATGTTACAATACAACATTAAGTGTGTAGTGAAAGATACAAATAATTTATGTACATGTACACATATTGTTATCTGCTTATACAATGTGAGGGGTTTTGTTGGAACATTAGATCTAATGCATATTATGTTATGTTGTCATAACATTTGTGTCATTATGGTCCTAACATTTAGTTCTTGTAAACTGTGCATGAAAAAACAAAGCATTTCAACTGAAAATTTCATATTTGTACATAAATGCACATGTACATAGCAACTGAGGCTATTTTTAGACTTTCATTTCTATAAACACCATGCCATGTAAGAAATGTATATGGATGAATATTTTTTAAATAAAATATTGTTTAAGTAATCTTTGGAGGAACATATATTGATATTTTACGCAATGTTTACAGAAAGGTAACACTTGATGTGAGATTTATTAATTTGCCATATTTTATGCTGTTGCACATCTGTTATTGATTTTCATTACATTTATATAAATTTGTGTGAGTCCTAAAATTCAAGAAAAACATCAAGCTATTTTGCTGCTCCAGTTGCTGCTGAGTCAGGACAAGGATGCTGAGGATGTGGTGGACAAGGATGACCTGAATACACAGAAGGTAACAAAGACGTTTTAATTATCAGGCCTTTTCATAAAGTTGTGAGATATTTAATAAAGCTTATAAATATGATTCCATGGAATACATTTGTTCTCAATAAGAAGGACCCTGGCCTCATTCCCAGCACAGTGTAATAAAAGCTTTAGAGTTAGTTTTCATGCATGCAATGGCAACAATGTAAGGCTGCATGGGAAAACAGGACTTAATGCATGTGTGTAAAGTGTTGTCCCAGATTAGCCTGTGCAGTATGCATATTCCATATTGGTTCGCTCAACGTTACAGCTACTCGCTCAGCAAAGAAGACAACTGTCTGGTGAAAGGCTGGCCATTTACAGTCCAGTGATGTGGGGGGGAACGCGGCCTTTCCATGTCTGGGGATTGCATTTAAGTTAAAAATATTAATTATGAATTGACAGATTAATAAAGTATTGACAAACACTTTAAATGATGTTTGAGTATGATATGGTTTGATTGAATCAATTGTCATGTTATTTTGGATAAGAAACCAGTGAAATGCCAAGTTCAAAATTCATGAGAATGAAGTTTTGCCTTTGAAAAACTTCAACTCTTATTGAGAGACATGGTTTGTTATAGATTGTAATATAAACCTTTTGTACCAGTTCATATTTCCCATGTTTTCAGGAGAGCCCTGGTTTTGATATAGAGTTGGTGCGGCAACAGCACCAGTCGGGCCCGCACAAGCCTCAAGTCAAGCACGACCCCTCCCCTGACCCCTAGCTTCTCCCATTTGACTTCCAGCTTCAAAGGGTCAGCATCGTTGAACAAATTCCTCCTATAAAAAATTTTTAGCACAAAGAGTTTTCACACATGGTTCTCATCAACCACAATTTTCGTGTCGAGTGATCCGCACTTGAGCCTGTTTGGTTTGTTAGACCCGAGTGCCAGAGATGGGACAACCGTTACAGACACAAGGACTTATTGCAGAAGTTATGGCAACATGTACAGTCAGTTCTCAATGTTGGACTTCACAACTTATATCACGATAAATACAAAGTTGGATAACTCGTTCCATTCTTTTTGGGACAAACAATACAACGGAAAGTAACAAGAGAAAATCAAGGAATATTTGTAGAGTTTTAGTCGGAAGCGTATGCTTACCACTGGCATACTCCTGGACAGTCGTAACTTTACTGACAGTCCCGGTTTGTCCTCACAGGTGTCCAAACTGTCCAAAGAGAACGCACTTTTGACGCAGTTGCTAACTTAGAAAGGCAGCACCTACTTTGTTGTGAACACTCAGAGCATCCATGGCCATGCCTCAGGCGGGAAGTTCGACCAACAGCTGAAACAAGATGCTAAAGGTGAACCCATCAGGGTTTGTAACTTCCCACTCCAATCCTTAACAGCCTGGCATTGAGTCGGCGCTTGAGAAGGCGTTGAAAAATGACAGCAGTTTTGTTTTGTGGTCCAGTATGCCCTTTGGCTCTCAACCTGATGTTAGGTAGAACTCAAACTGGGCCCTTAGCAATATCAGCGAGGCTAGAATGTCATCTCTGCATCTTGAGCTTCAGGTGAGACCTTACAGTGTTATTTATTTGGTCAAAGCATTCCTAATCTCAAAAAGTCTATTCCATATTTTTCGATAATTACTGGCTTAATTCCCAATTAAATGTTTGCCAAAACAAATACTGTTTTGAATGGGTTGTGACATTGAGTTCATTTCCTTATTCAGCTCTATAAGTTGAACATTTATATTTATAGCACTGATTCTAAATTTTTAAGTATTCGTTAGCAAAATGTTGTATTGCGTCATATTTAAAGTGGTATAGTGTCACGTCTAAAAGTGCTTAAGTTATTCCTGTTTTTTTAATGTACAGATAAATATGGCAGCTTGCTACATAATGTACTTTACCATGTATTCCTCACTGTTTAAAACCCCAAAATTTCGATTTAACATGTTGGTGCGCGTTATTCATTATTACAATGCTATTGTGAGTGCTAACTTGAGAAAAATAAATCATTATGCAATCCTAAATATAAAATATAGACTCAATGTGTTGCATTAAAAAGCAGGTGTGTTAAGTAAGGTGTTTCAACATACATTGTCAAGGCATATTCATTTGTCACTAAAAACATTCTATTTTTAGCTCGACTATTATATATGAAATATATATAGTAGAGCTATCCTACTCATGTCGGCGTTTCTGTTTCCGTTGCTGTTTCCGTTAGCGTGCAAATGTTAAAGTTTTTGTACTACCCCAATTGTTTTAATTGTCCCTTGACATATTGCTTTCATATTTTGAATACTTCTTTACCAACATGAGCCCAACCTATAAACAAGAGCAGACAACTCTATCAAGCATTTTGTCATAATTATGGCGTCTTTTCCACTTAGAATATGCAGCAAATGTTAAAGTTTGCGTATTACCCCAAATATTTCCTATATCCTTTGACATATTGCTTTTATATTTTGCATACTTGTTTACCAACATGACCCCAACCTATAAACAAGAGCAGACCACTGTATCATTTTGACATAATTATGGCCCCTTTTACACTTACATAAATTGCCATAACTTCTCTATTTATGATCACATTTATTATTACTTTGACAAAACAACACTTACCTGAATACCACAATGGATTCCACCCAAAACAATACCCCACGCCCCTACCCAGAATCCCTCCCCCCCCCAGCCTCCCCCTCCCCCCAATTTTTTTTTTAAACATCATCTTATAAATAACCACACCTCACAGTATACCCTCCTCTCACCCCCCCTACCCCCCCAACCTCCCCCCCCCTAATTTTTTTTTAAACATCATCTAATAAATTACCCAACCCCCCATTATACCCCCTCTCACCCCCCCCCCTACTCCCCCCTACCCCCCCCCCCCCTTTTTTCCTTTTTTTATTTTTGAAAGATCGTCTAATAAATGACCAAACCCCACATTATACCCCCCTCTAAACCCCCCCTCCCCCCTCTTCCAAAAAACAATTTTTGTTTTTCCTTTTTTTATTTTTGAAAGATGGTCTTATAAATTATTGAATATAAACAATTTTCCCATGATGGCTTACGTTATACTGTCAAGCACTCGAATAGTCCAGCGCGCTGTCCTCTGACAGCTCTTGTTAGTTTACTTTCTATTTCCTTTTCAGAAAACATTATAAGCAAACAAGACAAACATCATGAATGTTTAGGCAATCCCAATCCACTTAGTGCACAAATACTACAACTCGCTCAGGAAATTCAGCACGCCACCTTTTAGCATATTCTCACAAGGCGCTAAATCTACACTTCCAACAGCTGAGCCTTGGTGAGTTCAACTTTCATCACGACGAGTCACTCGAGGTGAAACAATCTGATCCACAGATAGAGCAGGCGCTGAGTGACTCGCCTCTTAAAGTGACTGACCTCCATATGTTGCTCTCCAATAATATGAACCTGACGCCTGAGGAGCAGCGTTGTCCTACATTCCCGGTTCAGGGTGGTGACTTTGGCGTCAAGACTCACACAATCTCTGGCTATGGCAGCAGCAGCAACAAAAACAGGAAGTATTTCAGCTGCGCTCTGGGAAAACAGGGCTTAATGCATGTGCCTCAAGTGTTTTACCCATAAAAGCGTGTAAAGTCTGCCCAAGCTAATTTGTGACCACACTTTCCGAATATACCTTAAAACAAAGAATTCCATAAAAGCTGAAAGTGTCGTGGCTGATTAGTTTGTGCAGACTGTACAGGCAAATCTGGAACTCTTTACGCTATAAATGCATTTAGCCCAGTTTTTAAAGAGTTTAGAGTTGCACATTTAGTTCACGTAACATCAGCTTTTTTTTTTTTACCTTTCTGTAGAAAAGTTCCCATTACTGATCAGGAATTTTGTGTTTTTAAATTGGTCAAACTGACTAAATAAATACATATAAGAGTTGATTTGATATCAGTTTTAATCATAAAGGGTCAGGGCATATTTTCATACATTTTTGTGCCAAAATTCAGCCTCATAAGTAAACCAAAAGGTTTTTTTTTGTTTTTCACATGTATATTAACAAAATTCCCCTTGCATAAATTAAAGAAAATACCTATTAAATGCTGGTTGATTTAAATTAAACAATTATTGAAATGCAGTCAGCATTCTATGAAATAATTATCTGCATTTATTTTTTAATAAGGATATCTATAAATTAAAATTAACCACCTGTCCAAGTTTTAAGTATACAAATATGCCGCTGGAGTAAGAATATGCCCTGAAGATTTTTATTCATTATACCCCCGTGATGATTGGGGTATATAGGAATCACCTTGGATGGATGTCTGTCGGTCTTTGTAAATGTCTGTGGCCTATGGGTGTTCACTAACAATTCAACGTTCAGCATTCAAACTTTCAGGTATTTTCATTCTCATATGAGGTTGTGCATCTACATTTTGTATCATATTTCACTGAAAATTACAACACTTAGACAATCTATAACATCATGCGACATATTATGACTTGCAGAATTGGATGATAGTTTAATTAAGTCACAATGGTTACAACTTTTTGTTTGACTAGAAAGCAATGATACCTTTTTAGCTTATAGTATTTTTATACAGATTAAAAGATGTAGTTTCTTCTAACAATAAAAAAAACAACATATTTTTTGCTTTGCGATATGGTCAGCCACATAACTTGTTAATTGAATGGTCATGAAATAATTGTTATGTCCATTCTCTCAATGATTATAGTATGGCAGTTGTCAGTTACTGGCATAAGTATATGCACTTAGTTGATCCAGGAAAAGGTTAATTTAATGACCACACTGCTAGGACTAAAATGCATTTTTATTTGTGTAGAGGTCTATTAAAATCTGATAAAATTCCTGGATTTTCTAGATTTTCCAGTTCCTGCAGGAACCCATACAATCACACATCTTTACACAGCTGAACAACAACAGGCCCTCTGGTCAGTTGGGCCCCCACATCCAAGGACAATGCCTTGGTATAGGCGTCGAGCTCTTGGGTCAGGAATTTTGGGCAAAGCTCCTACCCCAAGGGTACAGCCAGTCTAACCATGGGACTCCAAACTTCACTGCTTAGAGGCCAAGACTACCTCATCTACAAGGTAGGTTGTTATGCAAACAGTATCGCAGTCATTCAAATACTTTTTGGAAGAATATGGATATTAATGTCCCCACTATATGAGGTAAGGGGGGGGTATGAAGATTTGCCCTTATCCGTGATTTTGTCTGTCCTTCCATCCTTCCTTCCATCTCTTACCCTTTTGTGGCTGCCATAGCTCAAAAAGTATTGTGCTAGAGGGATTGAAACTTTGCATTTATATCAAAAAGCATGTAAACTTGTGAACCTCCATATTTTGATTTGATATCTCTGACATAATTGGAGTGATAGCCTCTTTTTCTGATTTTTTTTGTCATTTAGTCATATTTTTTGCTACTAGAGGCCTGAAACTTTGGATGCATTTTGGATACCATGGTATCTGTTGTTCATCCTTTTGCGATGTTTTTGTGTTTGTCTGTCAACTTTTTTTCAATGGACATTTGCTCCTGAAGCACTTGACAGAGTTAAATGAAATCTCACAGGAATGTTCCTTAGGTTTTCAATTTTTTCTTCTTTTTTGAAACCCATAGCCAAGAGGTTTAATGTTTGGTGTGCAATAGTGTAAGTGAGTCCTGTTCAAATGTTACCAATTATGTCCCTTGGGTCAACAATGGCTTAGCCCTAGGATATTCCAGTTTTACATAAACATATTTAGGGACAAAAAAAACAACTTTAAAGCCCAAGTGTTATATATTTGGTATGGAACATAATCTAGAGGTTCTCTACAGAGTTTGTTTGATTAATACACCTGGCCCTAGTGGTCATTGACTTATACAGGTAAAACCTTCGAAAAACATTTGGTTGAACCACAACGCCCCTTGGGTTCATATTTGGTCCATGTACTGGATGCCATTTCTGATTGCATTGAATACATGTCTGAGATTTTTAAAGATCTTTCTATCTGTTCTAAGGGGCCTTTCCCTCACAAGTTCAGGCCCAGAGAATCATGTTACCCAACTCCAGCTGAGGCACTACATCTCAACAGGTAAGTCCCAGTAATAGTTAGTTTCACCACTTTAGAAATGGGGACTGGGGCTCTTTGGATTTGGAAAAACTGTGTTGTTTTAAGTAAAATGGTGACATTGGTGTTGTGGTTATTTTTGCTTACAATTGCTTTAACATTGAGAATAAAATGTGTTCAATATTATATTTACTATGGTTCAACTTGTAGAGCTGAATAGGAAAATGAACTTAAAATTGCATTTTTGTAAATTTGTTTTGGAATCCTTCAATTGTTAATTGTATTCAGTCATTTTGGAAAAATGTATACGTTGTTACATTTAAATTGGGGCCGAATAACAGCCTCAAACAAATTTATATACAAAAACTGAGGTAGTGCCTTGCCATTGGAAAAGGGATCACTGTGGCACAGCTGTGACCATGACCATCCATGAGGCCCATTCTGGGAAAACTAGTCTTAATGCTTGTGCTGCTTAAAGTCTCGCCCTAGATAAGCATGTGCAGTCTACACAGGCTAATAATGCTAATAATGGACGACACTTTCCACTTTTAGGGAATTTTTGTTTAAGGTTTCTCTACTACATGAAAAGAATTTGTCCCTGATTTGCAATCAAGTTTTAACAAATTGTTAATACCCAAATGCAAACTCAGTTTTCTGCACTTCACTTAATTGACCAGTATATCTTATTTCAATATTAGGGTTAAGCGTGAAACAATTGCATCTTGAACAATACAAATGTGAAGGATATACAACAGTTACATGCTAAACCCTCACATTGAGGGTTAAATTGACCATCAAAAGCTCTTTTAAAACAACAACAACAACATACAAATTATCTATAGGCCTAAATCAAACTGACGTTGTATCTGTTTACAAAATCATGTTCCCTATGAAAGGTAATTATCGTAATAAACCTGCCATTTATATATGAAGGAATCACTTGTGTCTGTGCCTTTGCATTAGATGGGTTGTATTTTTGTGGAGATCTCGATTGCAACTTTAATAACCAATAATGCGATTGTAATTGTAATTATATGCAATAATAGTAGTAGTATAAAAACCTTTGTATTGACATCAGGAATTTATTTTATTGCTATAGCCCCAAGAAGACTTGTAAGTGATATGTGATACACATTAACACATTTAAAGATCTTTGTTAAGCTTACTTGAGCATAAAGTGCGCTGTAAAGCAATTGTGATAACCCTATGTAAAGCATTGTGCTGTGTGTATGCATGGTCAACTTTTGGCTCGTTACCACTCTAGATGCCTTATTTGTTAATCCAATCTTGATGAAACTTGGTAAGAATTATTATCTGGACAATATCTAGGTCACTTGCATCCAAAAACTAGGTAACCATGTAACCAAATTAAATCTTTCAAAACCCTTGATGCCACTACAGGGGCAACATTTATGGCATAATCTTGATAAAACTTAGTGAGTATGCTTATATTGACAATGTCTATGAAAATTTAGAGTTCAGTAGATGTGCTAGGTCAAATGTTAGAAAAACCTTCTAACCACTCCAGAGGCAACATTTATGACTCAATTTGATGAAACTTGGTCAAAATGTTTATATTTTAATCAGGGCTATAGATAACAAGCGTATGTGCGTTATTACACAATTAAAATAACCAAAAACATAATTAAATTCAAAATCAAGCGTACAAAAACGCAAATATAAATGTAATAACATAATTCCCGTAAAAACCTTGCGTCACGAAACGCAATTCTTACAAACACCGGGCGTATTTTTTAAGACTGGTTATATCCCATACAAAAATGTACCGAATAGTTTATATTCTGTCCTATGAATAAAAGAAGGCAGTCTTTCCAGCGGTTATCAACCTTTGGGGTAAATTACTGTAATTATTCGTAGACCCGTCTGATTTCTACTTTCATTGTCTTAAAATATCAAAATGGCCACTCGTGGCTGTAGAAAGAGAATCGTCACACAAACAAACACCTAAGACAGGTATTTACACCAGAATATTGGGGAAACCGAAAGCTTCTGTGCTGCTTTGCTGAACGATCTGTTGAAAGATGTGATCATTTCTCCAGAGAATTTAGTTCGCCCGTTATTATCGGAGATTTTGAATGAGGTTGTTGAACCAAAAAAAACACATTATGGGGAGTGTAAGTGAAAAAACTTTAATAAAGTGGCGAAACAAACACCCGTGGCTGGTGATTGATATGGAAAGTGGAGTTATAAAATGTACATAATGCACAAACATGAAAAGTAAACTAACTAATGTTGCTATATTTATTTTTCACATGCACATAATAATATAGTAATCTTAGTAGATTTTTATTATATTATATATGTCATTCCCTAAATTACCCAATGGAGTTAAAAAAAACGGGGGTGAAAAACCCAATTAAGCTCAACAGTAGGTGGTTAAATTTTTTGCTAAAACTCTATTGAATTTACAAAAACCCAATTGTTGTCAAAACAGGGGGTGAAAAACCCAATTACCCGAAAAATTATCTTTAGCCCTGATTTTAATGTACGAGGCTTAGTTTGTTTCAATGTAACATTCATTAAAAAACTAGGTCACCAGGTACTATCTTTAAAAACCTTCTTTCACTTTAGAACTCACATTAATAACTCATTCTTGGTGAAACGTGGTCAAAATGTCGATATTGAATGCTGGACATTGAATTCACATAATGTGCATTCAAAAACTAGGTCACTAGTTCAAATGTTCTAAATATCTTGTTACCACTCTAGATAACTAAATTGACAACTCAATCTCCATAAAACTTCATATGAATGATTTTTGTATTTTGTCGAGAACAACTTTGAAATCGGGTCACATCTTTCCATTAACAAGGTAAATAAGTTAAATCTAATACCACTCTAGAAGCCACATGTATGACTCAATCATTTTCAAACTGGGTCAGAATGTTTATTTTTACATTATCAAGGCCATTTTTGAAACTTCAAGTCTTCTACCAAAGTTTTAAGTTGAACTAAGGTAAGTCTTCAGGGTCATCCTGACCCTCTTGTTTCAATAAGCAAGATGCAAATTATTTTCAAAGAATGATATATTGGATTGCTTTCAATTAAGGAACTTATTGATGTTTTTAAAGATAATTTTTGCATTAAAGAAATATGTTGTGTGTTGTGTTGTTCAGTGTACTTAAAATACTTTTAAAAGAAAATGTATGTTTTCTGCTCATTCTATGTTCAAAGGTCCTCAGTCTCTCTTGCAACAACAAAAGCTGAAGTTGAAGTGTGAAAGAGAGAAAGAGTTGACATGAAATTGCTGCTTCAGCCTTAATTGGAACATCAGCAGCACCAGCAACAACAACACTTAAAATTCAGCAATCAACAGTTCGATTGACGAAGGCTTTCAAATGTATGAGACTTGAGAAAATTAAATTGGAGAATCACCTTTGGTGAATGTTTTTTTTTAATATTTGAGCGGATAATAACAATTGAGGCTTGAACATGTGCTTAAAGTGTCGTCCACACAGGCTAATCTGGGTTAACACTTGTAGCTGTAATGGTATTTGTTTGTATATAGGAAGTCTTTTTTGGCAAAAATCTAGCTAAGGCGGATTGTCGTCAGTGATGAGCCTGTGAGAACTGCACAGGCTAACTTGAGACAATACTCTACATACATTTATTTTATGCTTTCCGGTGGTTTAAAGAGAAATATCAGTGAAATAAAACTGGTTTCACTGTTTTAAACAGTGAAAAATAACAGTGAAAAATATCGATATTTTTCAGTTTTACGGTGAAATGACGTCATTTTTTCGACTAAATGACGTCATAAATACAGCGAAATTATCAAGTTTATCTCTTTTACAATATTAATAAGCGGTGAAAAAAGCATTAAATAAAAAGAAAATGTGTTGGATTTGATCGAATATATATTTTAATTCACTCGTGATCATAAAAAATGCATATTTTCACTCCCGAAGCCTGGCTGCGCCACTTGTGAAAATATTATTTTATATGATCACTCGTGAAATAAAATCGATATTCCATCGAATCAGACAAATATCCTCTATACATTTAACCCCATTTTCACGGAGTGAGGCTCAATTTTGTGAATATTCATATACATGTGGCATTATGATTCTGTCCATGTGACCTTTTCATAGCTCGATGAACCAAATGCATCTACAAATTATAAACTCATTTATTTGTATTACCATTTTATTATTCCATTCCTTTGTTGCGAAATTACATCATTATTTTGTGCCAATCTTTACACAGTAAATATGACGTTACCGTTGGCATTTACCGGAACCCGAGCAGGGTAGGTTATGTTTGGGAGGCAGGTGGTTGACTTTTTAACTTCCATAATGACTGTTTCTTTTCATTTGTCTATGGCAAAATGACGCATTAAATGATGCCATTAAACAAAAATGAAACCAGATACAATAGCGAGTTAGACAATTTTGATATTTCAGCCTATGTTAACTAAAAGTCTTTGTTTTGTAATTATAAGGGTTTAATAGTATTTAAACATTATTTACTATGGGTAAAAATGTGGCGTCTTTTAGTGGTTTGCCTTTAACATTCTATCTGCTCTATATTTCAAAACATTGGATCATCATAATAATTGGTGATAATATTTTTTATCATCATCTCTCGTCCAAGTTTTGTTAGCAGCCAGATCGACTTTAGCACTTTCAACATATGTTTTTGTTTAATGAACACAATTTGACCAAATTAAACTTGTCTGCCATTGCACTCACAATCACTGTAACACAGTTTTCTAAACAGGCGTATGTTGTTGGCATTCTCGTTGTTCATTTATTTGGATTATGAACTGAGTGAAAAAATAAGCCCTGTCTAAGCATAAATACCATAATAATTTATGCACTTGGCGTAATTTTCTTGACAATTAACATATCTTTCGGTGTACTGCTCACATTGCAAAACTTTGCAATGCTTTGTAGAGTTTATGCCCTGTGTCTAACTTCATGTCAAATGGTGACTTGCCTACTTAAAATGACCTTGTTGAGATGAATAGGATAATCTCGTGCTGATGCAACTGTTTCACGTTGTTTCTATTTTATTTTACAGGAAAAACTGTCAATTTTCAAAGCACCCTTCCCTGAAAATCTGGCCAAGCTAATACACAATGTGAATGCATCAACGTGACCCTTCAGAGAAACAGGATTCCAGGCCGAATGTCAAACCGTCTGGGCTCCAGCAGCAGCCTCAGCCGTGGGGGTCAGGTTCATGATGCACCTATGCTCTCAATGCTCTATGAACATCATAATCTCACAGCAACAGTGGATAACATGACCTTCAAGTTGGGGATGGTAAAGCATGATAATTTTATTAAAACCCACAAACCAAGTCTTAGAGAGGATGTATTTAAGTCAATTTTCTGTTAGTTGGTTATTCAGATGGGCGTTTTGTCTGCATATTACCGTATTTCCTCGATTATAAGACGGGTTTTTTTCCCGATTTTTTAAGGCCTAAAGTGGGGGGGTCGTCTTATAAGCGCAGTCTACGAAAAAAAATAAGTTTCTTTACCAATTTTTGTGAAGTGATAACCGTATTTCTGATGAAGAAAAGAAACTACTTTCGTTTAGATACGTGATTTGCCGCTTACATCCTTATGTTATGATATATTATAAATGATATGTCTGTTTGGAATACTCGCGAGTTTAAAATCGAATAAAAATTAAACATAAAAATTTATTAAAGCAAATGTGTACAAATACTGTTGTTATTATTCTATTATTTTCTATTTGCAGCAAAATATTTACTGCGGATCGTTGCTACTGTGGCGGTGAAGAATCAGCGTTAGATCGCTTATGTCATTTTGAATAAATCGGTTGGAAACAATTAACGTTTCTTAAATTTATATAAATATATCGTCTATCTATTTCATTATAATAAATAATTTTTTGCATATTTTGTTCTATTTTCAGGGAATGCAGGGTAAATGTACGTCATGCTTTATTATCTGTATCTTTATTTTTCTAAATAAAACACCTATTTGTTTCCAATTAAACTGCAATTGTTGTGCAAACACTATTGTCATAGATGACAGTTTGTTTATTGCCGAATGACTATCAACATGTGCAACAGTTATCTAGCCGTTAATTGGCAGTTTTATTGATACAATTCGAGATAGTATTGACCCCTAACAGACCCCCTACAGATAGCTTGGTGCTACAAACAGCTAGCAACTAATTGTCAGACAATACTCTTGTTTATTAAGCCGTTAATTGGGTGTTTAATGGACACAGATGGCATTATACCTCCAACACTAATCAAGTTTAAATGACATACCTGGTATTTGATTGGCCAATCTGATGCATACATTAATTATTGAGAAATATGATTGGTTTCAAACATACAGACAGCAATCAAACAATCAGAGATATAACGCGCCGATAATCATAATCGTCATTAATTTCCCAAGTATTTCATTGTATTGAAAATAGGATGACGTGAATCAGGGAACGAATCCAATAACGAGCTTACTTGGTGTATTGTACTTACTTACAAAATGGCCGACCAACAAATTTTGACTATTGAAATTTAACCGATTTTCGTCTTTAAAAAATTGCCCCGTCTTATAAGCGAGTCTACGCAAAATACAGCCAATCTGGACCTAAAGTTGGGGTCTCGTCTTATAGTCAATCCGTCTTATAATCGAGGAAATACGAATAATTGATCATGACTCGCAGATGACCCCTATTGATTTTGAGGTCACTAGGTCACAGGTCAAGGTCACGGTGACCAGAAATAGTAAAATGGTTTCCGGATGATAACTCAAGAACGCATATGCCTAGGATCATGAAACTTCATGGGTAGATTGATCATGATTCGTAGATGACCCCTATTGATTTTGAGATCACAAGGTCAAAGGTCAAGGTCACGGTGGCCCGAAACAGTAAAATGATTTTCGGATGATAACTCATCAACCCATCATGACTCGCAGATGACCCCTATTGATTTTGAGGTCAATAGGTCAAAGGTCAAGGTCACGGTGACCCGAAACAGTAAAATGGTTTTCGGATGATAACTCAAGAACGCTTTCGCCTAGGATCATGAAACTTCATAGGTAGATTGATCATGACTTGCAGATTACCCCTATTGATTTTGAGATCACAAGGTCAAAGGTCAAGGTCACGGTGACCCGAAACAGTAAAATGATTTTCGGATGATAACTCAAGAACGCTTTTGCCTAGGATCATGACACTTCATAGGTACATTGATCGTGACCCGCAGATGACCCCTATTGATTTTCAGGTCACTAGGTCAAAGGTCAAGGTCACAGTGACAAAAATCGTATTCACACAATGGCTGCCACTACAACGGACAGCCCATATGGGGGGGCATGCATGTTTTACAAACAGCCCTTGTGACATATTGATATATTGACTATGCTTTGATTTATTGTTTGATTTAATCACTTTTCCTCTCTTTTACTTACCAGGTTGAGGGTCTCCCAAAACCACCCAGTGCCTTGCGATGAAAACCTCCAACGGGACTGTGAGCTTGCCCTTGGACTCACCTAATGGTCAGGTTCAAGGTCACATGGGCTTAGATAGTCACTGCAGTAAAAAAGTGTATGGTTTTAAAGGTACTTGTTCACAGATTTCATGAGTAGTTTGATTGACCAGACTGACATAACTAAAGCACATTTAAAGTGGCTACGTATACATAAATAAAAAAAACATACAAACATATAACTACAAAGAATACCAATATTTGCAGTTTGGTATTGCGAATTGCTTTTACTGCTTTTAATACAAAATAATAGTAATAATCTCAGTTAAAAACCCAAAAGAAGGCAGTTTTTATAATTTTCTTTCTTAATTTTGTATATTTATTACTTTAGGTTATTCCATAAACTGTGTTGTTGTGGTTTAATAATGTTTGAAAAATGATATGGATAACTCGATGACCAAGTTATATTATATTGTTCCATCTGTATTTGTAAACAAAATGACCGCAGAACAGGGCATCACTACGTTAATGTATTAACATTAACCTTTAAATTTGTATTTTTTTACAATTTTGTATCTCAATACTGTCCCTTCTGCTTAATGTCTATTCAGCAAAAACAAAGGACCCCATTGGAAATAAGTGTTTGCACTTTAATGGGTTATCCTTGACTGCAAGGTCAAAAGAAATACACATACACATTTGTCATAATGACTAAAAAAGGGTATCAACAGAAACATGTTCATTAAATATTGCTCAATCACTGACAGTAAACGGAAATTCTACAGAAAGAAAAATACTTTAAAATATTGCTCCATTGTTTTACTGTAAACGAATTGACTACAGAACAGGAATATATCTTTTAACATTTCCCTTAAAATATTTTATATAATTTTCAGTAAAGAAGATGACTTCACAACATGACATCCAAGACTGCAGGGACGAAATGACTCACGCCAGCAGAGGAAGCCAAGACACAATACGAGAATTTCCAGCGGCTTACCTGCTTGTATGGGTTTATTTTAAACCTAATTATTATTTGATTTAGTTAGGTAATTATATATATTTATATAGTTTAAATATAGATTTGATATTATTCACTGAAGTAAAAATATGAACACAATTATTACAATATTTTTGTTCAACATCAGCCAGCCAGTAAATTGTTTGTTTCTAAAAAATGCAAATGTGTGTCGAATATCAATAGGACATTACGTTTGTCATAAATCAATTTAAAATATTAAATTAATCTACAACAGTGCACACAATCTGACACTTTTTTTTCCACCATACTCAGTCATCGAAATTAGCACACGCCCGATCGCCCGTGGCGAGTAAAATTACTGCCGGGCACATACAAAAATTCACGTTTGTGGCCCGCCGGGCATGTAAATTATTGAAGCCAATTGACAGTTTATAAAAAAAATCGTAAGCGGTTCTTGATATTTGCAGATCTATTTTTCAATTTTGCGAACAAACACCTTGCCATAAGTTGTAAAACAATGAAATTCGATTGGTTTAACAACACGCACCTGCTTGCACACGTCATCGTTATTGTTTTTGACCGATGCAATTCGGTCACATTTGGTTCTTATTGACGGTTTCTCTAGACATTAATCGAGAAGCAATCGTGATACATCGGCTATCTCGGATTCCTCCGTAAGATATTTATGAAATAAATCGTCTGCTGATCCAGAGTGATCGAGAAGATGCTTTTTAAATCGATCATTTCAATCAAGTAATACGCTTCCGTTTTTGTCAATGTAAACAAATGCCATTGTCGACATAGAGGCTATGCAGTATCTTAGGTATGTTGATGGGGCTAAGCCCGATAAAGCACTTCCAAAATAGAAAATTGACAATGATTTAGAGAAAAAGGAAGTCAAGAAATAGTACGAGGACACCAGAGAACGCTCTTTTCAAGAGCACTGGTGTAACGATCGACCGTCTTAATTCTAGTGACTGATTAGATGTAATTGTATTCACTACTATTGAAACAAATGTTCTGCTTTACTATGTGAAGCATGTAAGTGTTAAAATGTTGTGATTTGTTATAATTTTGGTTAAAAAAGTTTGGGCATGTAAAAAATATGTTGGGCATGTACAAATTCTTAAGTAACTGGCCCGACTGGCATGTAACTTTTCAAAGCTTATTTCGAAGACTGCATACTTTTTGTCAGTTTGTAAGGATGCAATTAAAAAGAGTGTGTATCCGACTTTGCATCAGACCCATATTAGAAGTAGAGCCCTGCCTATAAAGAGACTAATCCAGTACCGACCTGTGCACATGTCTATTGCAATAAACAAGCTGTCATAATTGCACTTGTCTTTGGCTTATTCTCAGATGAGTCGCTATATCAATGTATTTAATGTTATTTTTTACCTTAAAAAATAACAGTGTGTAAATGTAAACCCTGTCAATTCAAGTGATTTCAAAATAAAACACATGCAAATGACTTTTAAACTGTCCTCACGTTAGTTTCTGTTTTTGTACTGAACATAAAAAAGTGTTGCATTTGGTAAATCTTCATTTATGAATAACACTTTTTCTAGAACAAGTATATTTAAACCCTTTCTTGTTAACCCGCCTCGTGTATTTTATGCCCCACTTCAATGAAAAGGGGGTATATTATTTTGCAGGATGTTTGCCAGTCTGTCGTTGGGTGTGTTGGTAGACCAGTTGATTTCCTATAACTAACTCATCAACAAATTGATCTATTGGCTTTATACTTCACATGTGCATTGGTCTTGGACAGTAGATGACCTCTATTGAAATTGGGGTCACTACTTCAAAGGTAAAGGTCACTGTCACAATAATTATGAAAATCATGTCAGATCAATAACTTGTCAACAAATTGGCCAATTGGCTTGATACTTCACATATGCATTTGCCTTGGACAGTAGATGACCTCTATTGAAAATGGGGTCGCTAGGTCAAAGGTCACAGTTACAATACGTGTGAAAATCCTTTCTGATCAATAACTCGTCAACAAATTGACTATTGGCTTGATACTTCACATGTGCATTGGCCATGGACAGTAGATGACCCCTATTGAAATTGGGGTCACTAGGTTAATGGTCAAGGTCACTGTTGCAATAAATGCGAAAATCATGTCCGATTAATAACTTGTAAAAAAATTGACCAATTGGCTTGATACTGAACATGTGCATCGGTCTTAGACAGTAGAGGACGTCTATTGAAATTTGGGTCACTTGTTCAAAGGTCAAGGTCACTGTGACATTAGGTGTTAAATTGGTATTCATTCGATATGTCATCAAAGGATTGAGTGGTGGGTGTCAAGGCTCTGTTTTGGGAGGTATCTGTCACAGACCGTGGAGCTCTTGTTTTTATTAACATTCTTTAAAAAAAAGTTTGGTGATAAACCAAAATGAACTTGTGTTTCCTCTCTAATTATTTTAGCTTAATTGCCTTCACATTTTTAAATCGCTTTACATCACTAGAACATCGTCGCTCTAGTTAAATATTTTGACATGGCATTGTCGATATGAAAGGTCGAAACACTGACAAGTGTTTTGTCGGGTTTAAATTAGTTTTGTTTGTCCTTGAAAACGCTAGTATTGTCTTTAATTTTTTTGACGCACGATTTACTTTTATTCCAGAAAACCTGGGAAGCAGAGCAATGAGTATGTCCCAGGAGCATTTGCAGTCACAGCAAGTGAACCAGCGGCAGTCATCGTCTCCAGATTCTGAGATCCCCATGCTTCACAACCCTTAGTCTATGCAAATCATGCAGAGCGAACCTTGGGTGAGTTTTCGTGTCATGTGCATGCTTTTTCATGGCCTCACTTTCAGAGATTGGTGGGTGCATGTAGATTTACCCTTTTGTGTCCATACATCTTTCAATCCAGCTGTGTTTTTTTTGTCATGTGTGACCTAGAAAAGTATTGCTTCTTGTGTGATAAAATCAGACATATTTACAATCATGTGAACTTTCCTTCTTGTTTATTCCCCTTAAAATGAAGTTTAGGGGTGTATATAGGAGTGAGCTTGTCAGTCGGTCGGTTCGTATTAAGTTCCACTCTCTAATTCAAGTTGTTTTCATCCGATTTTCACCAAACTTGGTCAGATGTTGTATCTAGATGATTTCTAGATCAAGTTCGAATATGGATCATGCCGGGTCAAAAACTAGGTCACTGGATCACTTAGTGCGTTTTAAACATTAAGTATGGTGTCCGCTCTCTTATTCAAGTAGTTTTCATCAGAGCTTCACCAAACTTGGTTAGAATTTGTATCTAGATGATGTGTAAGTAAAGTTCAAACATGGGCCTTGCCGGGTTAAAAACTAGGTCACAGGGTCACTTAGTGCATTTTAAACATTAAGGATGGTGTCCGCTGTTTTTTTGTAAAGGCAACATGCAAAATATTCAGTGTCAATGCGGCATGTAGAGTATAAGTCACGACTGTGACGAAGCTCTAGTTTTGGTTTATTTTTAGCTCGGCTGTTTTCGGAGAAAACCCGAGCTATTGTCATAGCCAGCTGGTCGTCGGCCGTCCGGCGTAGGCGTCGTGCTAAAACCTTAACATTGGCCTTAACTTTTTAAATATTGAAGATAGAAACTTGATATTTGGCATGCATGTGTATCGCATAAAGCTGCACATTTTGAGTGGTAAAATTTTAAGGTGAACATCATCCTTCAAGGTCTAGGGTCAAAAAACAAATCCAAGGGAAGTAATAAGCTTTAAATGGACATAGTTATCTGACCTGCCAACGTATATATTTTTGTTAAATAAATCAAAGTGGTGCAGAAGGTGGCATTTTGTTTCTGCAAACACATCATGGTAAAAGGTCAAGGTCATCCTTTACGGTCTACGGTAAAAAATACAAATCCAAGGGAAGTAATAAGCTTTAAAGGGAGATATCTAATCAATATTGAACATAGCAACTTGATATATTTGGCATGCATGTGTATCTCATGGAGCTGCACATTTTCAGAGGTGAATCTACAGTCACGGTAGTGGCTTTTAATTATTTGCTACTCAAAATAGAGATTTGTTAGAGACAATTATTTTCAAGGGAAGTAATTTATGTAATTATAAATGTCATATTATATATTTCCTTACCAAGAATGGAAGTTCTTTTCACAGTTACTGTACAGATTAATTATTTTGATTATTTATAACTCAAATGATTGATTGGTCAATGTTGTTTTTTTTAATTATATAATTATCATTTCTTTCATGTTTATTACATTCCTGTGGACTTATGTCCATAGATACATGATCTGACGAACACATCTCTTGTTTTAAATGATATAGTTATCATTTCTTACCTGTTCTTATTTTTAGATGCTAGTTTTCATTAAATACCAGTGGACTTATGTCCATAGATACATGATGACCCTGGCTATGATTTCTTTGATAAACCACAGGCCTAGGTTGTCAGTGTTGTCTGATTTGATCATTTTTGACTGTCTACAGACCCCCCCCCCCCCCGTTTGGATTTACAAAATCCAAGGGAAGTAATAAGCTTTAAAGGGAGTATTTCTATTCCTGCCAAATGATAAATATAAATTTTATTTCAAAGCGGCGCAGTAGGGGGCATTGTTTCTGACGAACACATCTCTTGTTGGAACACTAGGTCAAAGGTCAAGGACACTGTGATCTCTAAACAAAAAATAATAATTTCTGACAAGCTTTCGCAGCCGAGCGTGGCACCTGTTATGCGGTGCTCTTGTTCTTTCATAGTAGTAAAGTTTTCAGTCAAAAGTTAAATGTGGTTGCATCGGTGACTTTTTGCCTACTTCACAGCAGACATCTCAGAAAAACTCTTTTCAACATGTTTTATTTTCTATTAACTAGCTGGCCCTTTCTTAATTGTTGTTAATGATAAGGAAATATTTTTCCAATGGAAAAATGTATGTTTATGGAATATCATCCCATATTTCCTGATTGATGGAGAGACTTAAAGTTAGTTGGTAGTAAAGTGGTTATAATTAACTTTTAATGTAACTCAATGTATAAAAGTGCTATTATTGTACTTGTTTATCATGGGTAACACGCATAAAATGAAAAACTGACATTTACTGTTATGAATCTTTCTTTTTTTCAGACATTGACGAAATCAACCCGGCAAATCAGAAGGACAGCCTGTTGCTACAGTTATCATATTAACCCCAGTCATACCAAAGAAGCTCAGAGATATAAATGCTGTTTAAGATGTGCTAGTCTCCACATACTCCATGTCTGGTGTGAACATGTATAATTGAAGGTCTCTACATACTCCATGTCTGGTGTGAACATGTACAATTGAAGGTCTCTACATACCCAATGTCTGGTGTGAACATGTACAATTGAATGTCTCTACATACTCCATGTCTGGTGTGAACATGTACAATTGAAGGTCTCTACATACTCCATGTCTGGTGTGAACATGTACAATTGAAGGTCTCTGCATACCCCATGTCAGGTGTGAACATGTACAATTGAAGGTCTCTACATACTCCATGTCTGGTGTGAACATGTACAATTGAAGGTCTCTACATACTCCATGTCTGGTGTGAACATGTACAACTGAAGATCTCTACATACCCCATGTCTGGTGTGAACATGTACACTTGAATGTCTCTATATACCCCATGTCTGGTGTAAACATGTACAATTGAAGGTCTCTACATACCACATGTCTGGTGTGAACATGTACAATTGAAGGTCTCTGCATACCCCATGTCAGGTGTGAACATGTACAATTGAAGGTCTCTACATACTCCATGTCTGGTGTGAACATGTACAATTGAAGGTCTCTACATACCCCATGTCTGGTGTGAACATGTACAACTGAAGATCTCTACATACCCCATGTCTGGTGTGAACATGTACACTTGAATGTCTCTATATACCCCATGTCTGGTGTAAACATGTACAATTGAAGGTCTCTACATACCACATGTCTGGTGTGAACATGTACAATTAAAGGTCTGTACATACCCCATGTCTGGTGTGAACATGTACAATTGAAGGTCTCTACATACCCCATGTCCGGTGTAAACATGTACAATTGAAGGTCTCTACATACCCCATGTCTGGTGTGAACATGTACAATTGAAGGTATCTACATACCCCGTGTCCGGTGTGAACATGTACAATTGAAGGTCTCATCTTTGAAATTGGGACAGGTGGAAAATTGATGCATTGATGCAGACAGAAGTCGCATAATGACAAATCACAACAAAAAGTGAAAATCCAGACAGTCTTGTGGCCAGCCATGTTTTTATGTGACCATCCAAGTTGTGTTCAAAGAAAACAATAGTTCATGTTTTATTGGAACTATGATGCTGATAGTCATTTTATGTAAAAGGCTTTTATGAACTGTATTTAAATACTCAGTATAATAAGATTAAGATTACTTGATAAAAGCAATAATGAACAATATTATTTTAAGAGCAAAATTAACAAGTCTATCCAATTACTGTGTCTGTATTATGAAATTTTATTTTGGAAATGTTAAGGAAAATATAATGTTACTAAATATATGTCTATTAATGTTCATTTTAACATTTGTCAAAGCTGTTTAAATGATGCCGGTAACTTTGACAACATTGAAAGAAAGTGTATTCTTTTCATGTAATGAGACATGCTTCAGTTTGTTTTGCTTAACATGTAATATAGAGGTGGTAGTTACACACATTGTTTAGACAGGTGGATAATTTTAATGCTAAGGCTTTGATAACTTTAAGTGTGCCCATTGGTGTCAGGTGTTTTTGTCAAGCATCTTGTTTATTATCTTAGTATTTCAAGACAATATTGATTAATTTTAGACAAAATCATTTAATCTTCCTTAAATTGTCTATTCGGTATTTACTACCAGTTATTTATTAATTTACTTGAACATGATTTAATAATGACTTTTTTGTTGCTTAAAATGCTTTATATGTTTTAAAACTAAGCATTTAAAAACGAAAATATAAGATGTGGGAATAATGTCCAAAGTTATGATAGTTATTTTTTGTTTTTGTAAAGTTAATTATGCCTTATATGTTTGTGTATAGACATTTAGAGGACCAGATTAACCTGACCAAGAATTCTTGATCAATGTGTATATCGGTCACTTCATTTGTCATTTGTATATAGAGCGATTGCGAAATGATCGTATTGTTAATGAAAATCATGCGTTTATTGTTGCCATTTTGATTTTCGCTGTTAACATGTATTTGTACAAACAATTTTCATCATGTACATCTTTTAGATGCCAGATAATAAAAACAAACATTGCTTGTGGAGATGCTCATTTAAAACTTTCTTAATGATACAGAACAACACATTCTGAAGAGGCTAATAAATTATGCTTTAGGCAAAAGGAACATCTTGTTACTAGTATATGTAATGCCTTTCACTAAATAAAGTCAAGCAACTATTGAAAGATTGGTATAACTTTGTTTTGCATTATCTTAAGAAAAATTAATATATTCAACTTGGAAATCAGTCAATTGCAAATCAAGCGAGAGTGATTTAACATGCTAACACTTGTCAATAATTGAATTGTCTCTCTTTGTACGTAAGATATAGGGATGTTGTTGCTTGAAAAACAAAGTTGTATCCGTTGTTAGATAATGCTTTTGTTCATCTCTCAACATAACAAGTACATTCATACAGTTATTAAAAATTTGACACTCTTAATTCTCAGCCATCAGTTTGTATTGGGAATTTGTGGAATACTTACTAAACTAATATATACGTCTGTTTAATGAATGAATAGCTATGGTACAATATGATACTCAATGTTACAAAACATGTGTAATAAAAATAAAATGTTATTTATTTCAAATCATAAAATTTAGTTGTCCATACAATGCTTACAGTTTTGCAATTGTGACGATAAAGGAAATGTTCTGCTCAAAATGTCTTTTTAAGACATGTGAAAATTGTAGCAATCATATTGTACTTGTATTTATATTATACATTATAAGAATTTACTTACAGCTGATGATAGCGGCAGTTTACTAGTTGTGTAACAGTTTGTTTCACTCGACCATTATACCATATTGCCTTAAAAATGTGATTGTTTATACTGAACTTTAATTGAATGCATGAAACATGATTGTTCTGTTGCTTAACAGCTGAAAATAGCTTGATGTTTGTTAATTGTGTGAAATGTTTCAAATAAATCATATTGATACATAGAAAATAAAATTACATTTTGCGTTAATTTGAATGCATAACAAACAATTGTTACCATACAAACACAGTCATAGTGAACTAAATTGATATTTTGAGATGCAATTTTTACAATAATGTGTTAATATTTTCATCTATTCTAAATAAACATTTTGCATTTGTAAATATAGGGTGTATATATACTTTATAGAAACTGCTTAGACGCCTTATTTAAATTGCGTGTGTACCTCATATTGATTAAAGACTATTAATTATTGCATATTTGTTTGTGCCTATGTCTTACTTATCTCTTCATAGTCCTTACATTACTGCAAATAGTATTTTAATAAAGTTAAAATATTTATCTATACTATAATCAGGTTATCTGTTAAATTAAGTTTCGTGCATTTGTATTGTCTAGCTAATTAAATTGAAGTGTCTATATTCTCGCCTACATAAATTGTTGGTGTATGGTTAAGAGAAATCACATTTCACAACTCGTGTTGTTTTTATCCATCATTAATAACCAGTGTTTAGTCCATAGAGGTTACATTATACAAAATATTTCAGTTGTGCAATGCTTTGCTATCTTAATAAATCAACACTATTTATTGATTTTCTATATAGGCACTTCCCATGACTTTAGGGAGGGAAAACATTGTTTGCTTGAAGGTTAGAAACTTAATGTTGACATCTTGAAAGATGGCAGTATACATTTAGACTAGCTGGGAAAAAGATGGCTGTTAAACAATGTAAGACAGAACTCCACACAAGATATGTTATGCATGCAATACGCATGACCTATCTTTTTCTTTTTTTTTGATCGGAATGATCTTTAAGAACTGGTATGGTTATGAGGGTCTCTATGTGCAAAATGTTGCATTTATTTTGTGTTAAAGTTATTGCTTTAACATTGAATTTGTTATGGAAATATTATAGTTTATGTGACCTTTAGAGATATACATGTTTATATTAATGATGTATTTTTGCTGATCCAAGTATGTTCTTGCACACTATTTAAAGTAGATTACTACAAGTTATCCCATTCAAATGGGAATATTATTTTAATGTGGAAGAGTGGAGTGAGTTTAATAAAAATTCTATGAACCGTTGTATTAGTACTATATTGCCTCCAATATGGAATCTAGGGGACACATATTGATATTGGCCCCTCAGTCCGTTAGTTCGCCGTCATACTTTGGTCGACATTGAATATCAGTCAATATCTTAAGAACTATTCCGTTAAGAGCTTTCAATTTTCACATTGTGATTGGCATTCGCGGAAGTTAAATTTCGTTTAATTTTGGATTTCTCAGGTAAAGTGTCAATGTCACAGGGGTCTCTTACGTGAAAATGGTAACAATGACTGGATTAAGACTTGAGCACACCATCGTCTTTGCATTCAGTATATACTTGACGTAACGTTAAGGAAATCGTACAAAGAGTCGTCACTCAGACGTTTGCACACATTTCCTCATGGTGACAGAGGCGTTATTGAGACGTCGTCACACATGATAATTTTACAAAATCATGCTGGTAAAGCCTAAAATTTGATAACTTCTGTGATGCAATTTGATGCTGACGAAGTCATGTCGTCAGAATATCTGCATGCTATTGGTAAAAGCAAAATTAGCAAAGGCAGACTACTCTCTGTTGACATGACAGTATTGTTTTCAATATATCAAATAACACAAATTTTAGATAAAGAAATTTATGAAAACCTATCTGTAAATGCCATTTGTCTTGTATTGTGAGACAAAACTACCGAAATGGTATAGTGTCCATGATCCATGTAGAAGGGATATCGTTTAATTATCTAACCACACATGTGTGGCATATGCAAGTCAAAATAGTCTACGGACATTAGCCAGTCTGCTATATACAACAAAATGTGAATTAGCAATTCTATAGGAAAGTATTGTGCTTAGATGTTCTATTTATAAGACGCAATGAGATTTTTACACGCGCCATGCAAAAATTGATCTTATGCAAAATGATACCAGCGTAGCTTCAGCCAAGCCCATACATGCCATACGTCCCGGATTTTCCGGGACAGTCCCGGAAATGAAGAACTTGTCCCGCTGTCCCGGAAATCTGTCAAATGTCCCTGAATTTACAAAATCCATATATACATGTACCTTATCTTAGGCTTAACTGCACCTCGAATCTGTGTATATATGCAGCGTCTCCATGACAATGCCTACCCGAATAGGCAGACTACGCTACGTGTCAAAATCGATCAATTAACAGGGGTCCTGTTATCATATTGATTGTCTCACGTTTGCTGTCGAACCGAACAGGCGGCATTGTTTTGGTTGTTAATTGACTTATATCTACATCGAAACAAGAGTGTAACTAATGTGTGACTGTACGGATTTTAAGTTGACGATCTACCGGTACTGTTTTGTTGTATTTGTTTTATGTGATTGGTTGTATGTATTGTAAATTGATTTGAGTTGACAATCTAACGGTACTGTATTGTTGTATTTTTTATTATATAAATGTTATAAATGAATAAAGGCGTATCAACAACTACGCGTTACACACCGGTCTTAATAACAATAACGCAGTGACGTCACCATCTATGTTTAGAACGCTTACACTGAAAACACATGGCCTGTATCTAGTAAAGGAACTAGTAATGTTTAATTTGACGTTAATAGATCAAGTATATTTCGGGTAGGCTTTTGAACTTTTGCAATTAACGATGCGAAACAAAACAAAACGTACCAAAAATGCATATGTCTATAAATATCGCTACATTTTATACATGTCCCGGAATATCGGCAAAAGTCCCGGACAATTTAACACAATGTCCCGGAATTGATCTGAAAAATTATGGCATGTATGGCCAAGCCTGTGCAATCGCTTAGTCTTGTAAGATTATGAATACTGAATAAACTACTCTGGAGTTATTACCAAACCTTGCGTGCCTTTTTTAAAGCGGAAAGCGTAGCCATTGATGGGAAAGTGCGCAGGCTTGGCTTGAGCTACTCTGGCCGCATATGCCATAAGACCGATTTTCGCATGACGCGGATGATATAGTTTTATTTGAATATGGGGAAAAAACTGCGTCTCAAAGCCTAACAACTTATTTGGCATATAAAATGTAAGTATAAATAAGAAACATATTTTATCTATGCCAATTAGAATATATCTGGTGGTTACAAGGTAGAAATCGGTCTTTTTTTGCGCTTTGAAACTTAAAAATAATCGCGTTTGTCGAAATGGACGTATACGTCTTGAAATCCTACTTACGGTTTTAAAAGCGGTACCGTTTAAAAGTAATACATTACTTACTAACTAGGCTATATATTTAATTTTATCTATGTCAATTAGAATATATCCGATGATTACAAGGTATAAATCCATATTTTGTTGCGTTTTAAAACTTAAAAATAATCGCGTTTGTCGAAATGGACGTTTACGTCTAGAAGTCCTACTTTCGGTTTGTTTTAAAAGCGGAACCGTTTGAAAAATAATAAATTACTTGCTAAATAGGCTATATATTTAATTTTATCTATGCCAATTACAATATATCTTGTGTTTACAAGGTAGAAATCCGTCTTTTTTTGCGTTTTAAAACTTAAAAATAATCGCGTTTGTCGAAATGGACGTATACGTCTAGAAATCCTACTTTCGGTTTTAAAAGCGGTACCGTTTGAAAAATTATTAATAACTTGCTAACTAGGCTTTAGATTTAATGACAATTTTGCACATTTTCAAATTGCATCTATATGTTTTGATTAACAAGTATTTCATTTATGGTCAGAGGCAAAGTGTGTGGCTTTAATCAACAAACCATATGTTTTGATCACGAAGAAATACATAATAAACCACGTGAGGACACATGATGTGTTCTCACGAAGTAAAATAATAAAACAGTACTTAAACTTTTGTTTTAACTTTAAAAACATAGAACGTCTATTTTCTACCTTTATTTCTAAGTCAGGATTATTATTTTTTAATTTCTGGTGTGGTTTTGTGTTTTTTGTTGTTGTTGTTTCTTTGTTTTTTTAGGGGGGGGGGGGCAGTAGGAAACCCCACTTGTGCGGTATGGTGACAACCAACCAAACTCACATGCTGCCAAGAACGGGAATTGAACTGGATATGGACAATGTTTGATTCAATGCATTTTATTTAGTATTATTTTGATATTTTATTGACACGCGCAACGATGGACAAGTCCTGAGTATGGGAATTATCACTCTATATGCAGATGCTTACTCGTGACAGAAATTATTGTAACCATCCGCTTTTCATTATTTTAGACAAGTGACGAATGTCCTACACGACGCATATAAGAGCCGCGTTCTGAGGAAACTGGGCTTAATGCATGTGCGTTAAGTGTCGTTCCAAATTAGCCTGTCCTGTTCGCACAGGCTAATAAGGAACGACACTTTCCGCCTTAATTGGATTTTTGCTAAGAAAAGACTTCATTTAAACGAAATATTACATAAAAGCGGAAAGTGTCGTCACTGATTAGCTGTGCGGACTGCACAGGCTAATCTGGGACGACACTTAACGCACATGTTTTATGCCCGCTTTTCTCAGAACGCGACTCATATGGTTAGGGTTCTTGTTAATTTTCTATTACTAGACATGTCTTAATTCCATACGCCGGAGAGAGTTGTGTAAATATGCATTAACAAACACGGCATTGTCGATCAAACATATTGACTTACAACAAATAAAAAGCTTCTGATACGAAACATTTTATTTTGACAATCTTTTTATATAAACGATTGAACGGTTTTACATTTTACAATATATTTTCATAACGATTCTCCACACAAGAAATGACAACGCACGACAAACCCATTAATTATGAGTTTCACCAAATTAAAGGTTCACACTTACGTCCTACATTCCTGTTGTAAATCTTGACGCTTCGGATGAGGAATATCTGCTCGAGATTCACCCATCATGAGACGTTGTGCGACGTTTCGAATTACGGCAAACTTATGCAATATATAAACGCAAAATCGGTCTTGAAGATGAATATCCAGTTTGGTACGATCAGGGACTTCTTCGATTACATTCCTAAGGTCGAGTCTAAATTACGAAAAATAAACGGACAGAAAAAGCATTTCCAGTTTTAAGCGGTGCCTTTTTTCCTTACTCAGATTTTGAAAACGACACGTGGACGGGATATTTTACAACGCGGAAGTGGCTGAAACGATTGACGCGCGAAATTGAGCTGCTAATCCGCGCAGCCGACGTGTTCAGCGTTTCAGCCTTTCACCAATGCAGGAAACCCAAAACAGTCTGCGCTGAATTCTCCAAATCCTACAAAGGTAACATGGGTAGGCTGCGGAACGCCAGGCGGGACGTTGGTATGTTTCAGCATCACGACGAGATCACCGGTACGTCACTTCCGTTTGTTGTCTCAGACGACGAGGAGCGGCTTACCAACGCGTTCCGAAAGGCGCGGGAAGCGTTGGCCTTCGCGCTCAATCTGAACGCATCGGACAGTGGGCTACACCACACCGTCTCTCTGATGTACGAAGGCGGCCGTCATATTGGATTTGGAACTACTTTTGAAAACAATATGGCGGCCCGACGGTTTCAAACCTGACGTAAAGAAAAAAACAGTAGAATGTGTTGTTTGTAGCTCGTCTGTTTCAAGATTACATTCTTTAAATAAAATAAAGTGTAAAGCTGTGAATTCCCACAACATAATTACACTTGTTTAAAAGTAAAGTTTCCAATATTGGCATTGAGTACTCCTATAGTATTAATTATCAATAATGACTTCATGTATGTATTGTCAATATAAATTGCCGCAATAGTCTTTTGATGATTTCTGCTTTGGCAGACTCTTGGCTCAGATTTATTCTGAACGCGAATAATTTCAGCTATCCTATAAATATGAGGTCGATACATCATGTATACAGCTGTAGAGTAATTTACGTCTAATTATTTGGACTAAAAAATGGCATTAAGTAATTTTTAAATTTTCACGTTTTGGTAAATTGAGAAAATTTAAAAACAATGTTTCAGATTCGCATATTTTGGTTTTAGTTATGATATTTGCAAGGAAACAGTAATACTGACCATTTACCATGCTCTGAAATAGCCATTATATGCATCTTTTGACGATTTAAGAGCCTGAAAATTATAAAGCATTGTAATGCGAAACGATTGAATAATTTGGAGAAATCTTTTGTTGTCCTTATATTTTGTGAAGCTATGAAGATTGCTTATATATAGTATAAAATACATCCTTCATTCAATAAGCACGGATGTTTGAGTAGTCTAAATGGTAGACTTTAAATCCAGGAATCTAGGGGTCAGTGGTTCTAGCCCTAATGATGGCTACTTTTTTCCTTATTTTAATTCTATTCTTGATTTTTAACTGGCACCTTTGAATTGACTGTTTTCGTTATAATTTGTGACACAACAAGGATTGCTTACATAAAGTATAAAATACATCACTCATTGTATACGCATGGAAGGCCTAGTGGTCTAAGCGGTAGACTTTTACTCAAGGGGTCAATGGTTCTAGCCAAGTTGAGGGTTACTTTTTTATTTAATTTTATTCTTGTTTTTTATTGGAGCTTTTTAGATCGAATGTTTACATTTATCAATATTGCATTTAATGACACAAATAATTTGGGAGAGTTCTTTTTTTATTGTTTGATTGTGTGATATTTCAAGAAATGCTTATATAAAGTATAAAATAAACCACTGACTATGGAAGCACTGATGGCCCATTGGTTTAAGCGATTGACTTTTAACTCCAAGGGTCAGTGGATTGAGCCTAGTTAAGGAAGACTTCCTTTCTTTTTTTCAGCATAGCTGTTTAACGTCACTTTTGACCTTAGTTTACCTTTAATCATGACCATATAAAAATTCCCGCCAAATGAATAAATCCGAATTGTACTTTAGCTAATAATACAAAAATCACTGTGAACAATGGATGCAAATCATTGAACAGAAATATGAATATATTGTAAAAAACATGTGCATGTTAATTACAATAAATTAAAATCATGACTAAAAACATTCTCTAAACATTACACCGAAACGTTTTTCCTTAGTTTAAGAAGCATTATAGCATTAATCACATTCTCTAAAATTAAAAGAAGCTATTGTTTACATGCCGTTACGCTCACACTAAACACTAAAAAACACACACAAAGTGTAGCAAAGGTACACAAAGTCAAACACATGCTGCAAAGTCCAATAAACCCACTGTAACTCTTGGATTGCCTTTGTTATAACTTGCCTGGAATTATATTAAAACTACTGTAGACCAAATAAAAACAGTTATTTATGTTAAAATCTTTGTTCCTCCTTAATATATTCCCCTAAAAGTCTTAAATTTATTGAATAAAGGATACACTCACTGGTTAACTTATTTGTGTTTTGATCTGACTTTACTTGTCTTTGTAGCCTTTGCTAGACTGTGTGTGTCTTTGCAGTGTTTAGTGAGACCCACTCTTATCTAAATTTGTAAACAGCATAGTTATACATGTCAATGTATCAAGTCAAAAAATGTAATAATTTATACTAGTGTTAGTCTGTTGCACGATTTAGTTCACTGATATATTAATTAAATGTGTTATTACTATTAATCACTTCAAGTGGCATAATAATTGATCAGTTGTGCATTGCGCATCAGACCCAAGACAGAATCGACGCTTGCTGAAGAACTTTTTATTTCAAGATGGTGAGCATAATTAATTGTAGATTTCACCAAGCGCTTATTATATCTAGTTCTGCGGGTTTTCAATGTACATAGCATCAATAGCTTTTGCTGCCATTTTGTTTATCGGTTGCAATTTAGTTCAAACACCCATATGCCAAATGATTGACTGCCCACAATGTTTACCTAATTCTTGATTATGGACATTTTATGAGCAAATTATCGCGTTATATAATTTTGTTGTTACCAGTGCAGCAAGCGCCCCTTTTTTTCAACAACGATATGTTAAGTCATTAAAACTTTAAAAGTGTTTTCTGTTGAGTTCAGTAACAATGTTTATATGTGAATATCTGTAACATTATATATATATTGTTAAGTTTTTTTTTTATTAAGCTAAATATTTCAGTACATTATACTTTCTTGAAGAAATTTTGATGAAGTAATCCCAGAACTTTCCAAGCATATGTTCTGTGTACATCTTTTTTTCTTTATCTGTTTCTTTTACATTTAAAATACTAGTTGGAAACTGTGTAGAGCTATGATTGTCCCACTTTTGTACATGATCTGATGAACATGACCATTCCAAAACTCTATTTTACTGTCTGTTCATGTCAATCTACTATCTAGTCAATTAATATTTCTGTGTTTTTTGTTTTAACTATTTGGGATTATTTTGATGCATGCTACATCAATTAAAAAGTTTTATTTCTTACCGTACAAGAAATCAAACGTTTATCTTGTAAAATGTTGCAACTCGGCCCTGTTTGTATATAAAGTTCATTGAACATTATATAGATCTTAATAGTTTGTGCAGCCCAAAATGTCATATTTAGTTATTCTCATTATTTGCTACTTAATTGCTAGCATAAGAAACATACCATTGTAGTTATTTGAATATTTGTTTCGATTTAGTTGTTGCAGTTTCTTACCGCCTCACTGTCACATGTACCAACACATGTACTCACAGATGTAAATAAGCAAACACATTTTCAACAAGTTGTTGGGTTATGTGTCCAGATTTTTATGGGGATCAATTATCAATTGAAATAAAAAAGGCATTTAATTGTTTCTATAACAAAAAAGTGGTTTTAAATAATCTTTTTCTGATTTCAGGTTCAGTGCTGGTGGAGTTCCTGATCCAGAGCAGCTTTAAAGGCGAGCCCTTATGATACATGTCATTATCAATGTGACAGTTGCCTTAAAAAATGGATGGAGAATAAATTGTTTTTAAAAAGCTTAAAACGTTAATTTACACATTTTGTGTCAAGACTTAATTAAACAATTAATATAGTTTACAGAAATTATTGTAACCAATATTATTGCTGTTAATTGGAACATCCTTATAGTGTAAGCAAACACACCTTTCTATATGGAGAGGAAATCCAGGTTCAAATCCTGGTGGGGATCCCATATTAGCAGCAACTTAGATTATGTTCATATTGATTATACAAACAATACTTTTTGTTGTAAAAGTGTGTTGTATTTCATATGCAAATAAAATTTTCATTGTTTTTTTTATAATTTTCTCTATCTCACACACACTTACGCAGTAATTTTGTTTTGTTTTACTTCATGTCATGTATCATTCGTATTAGGGCACCATTAATAGGTTCACATGATATCAGATGTCAAAAACAAAGGCCCATAATTATGTCCTGGCAATTTATCATAATTATAAAACTTTTACTTTGAAAAGAAAAGGGTTCTTCTTTGTTTCTACAACAGAATCAAATAAAAACGTTATTCTTCGTACTATATTACAAAATCAGGATATACGCCGAATATCTTTTTAGCTCCACTGGCCAAAGACCAGCAGGGCTTATGTCATGGTCCAGTGTTCGTCGTGCGTGCGTGCGTCCGCGCGTTAACTTTTCCTTTAAACATCTTTTATCTTTAACATGAAGTACAAAAAACAAGTGCAAAATTTTAATTGTTTTTGTCCATAGTCTTAAACTAAAAATCCAGACTGAGAAAGAAATTGCCCTCAGTAATGACACATTACAATTCTTTGAACAAAAATGGAATCGGATACAATTTTCATAATGTTTGTCCACTTATATACATTTCACTCTAATGTTAGTTTATCTTTCTAAAACATTTGTGTATATTTTTTTTCAATCTTATAAGATCATTGTGAATATACAACAAAACACACAAGTCCAGTATGCTTTCTTCCCACTTTATACAACTCATCATTTTTCATAACTGTTCCTCTGTTGTTCTTTTCTTTTCCCTTAAAAAAAAACACATATCACAAACAACCAAAGTAAAAACATATTAACCCATTAAAAAAAAAAAATCTTAATCTTAAGGAAACCAAAAAAAGTATGTATATTAGCATATCTTGTATAACATGTCTGAACTTTATTGCTTTGTACAATCACTTTGTTGTATGATCATATACATGTATACATTGTATGTACTATATTGACTAAAAAAAAAATGTAAAAAAAATAAAAATAACATAATTCTAAAACTTTTACTTTGAAAAGAAAGGGGTTCTTCTTTGTTTCTACTACAGAATCAAATAAAAATGTTATTTTTCATACTATATTACAAAATCAGGCTATACGCCGAATATCTTTTAGGCTCCACTGGTCAAAGACAAGCGGGGCTTATGTCATGGTCCTGTGTTCGTCGTGCGTGCGTCCGTCCGTCCGCGTGTTATCTTTTCCTTTAAATAGCTTCTTCTCCTCAACTACTGGTCCAATTCTAATCAAATTTCTCAGGAATGTCCCTGGGGTGAACCTTTTTTAAATTTGTTCAAGTTATGCCCCTGGGGTCAAATTTGACCCTGCCCCAGGGGTCACAAAATTGAAAATTTGCTTATATAAGGCCTATTTTGTGAAAACTTTCAAAATCTTATCGACAATAACCATTGGGCCTAGGGTTATCAAATTTGGTATGTAGAGACATCTAATAGTCCTCTACCAAATTTGTTCAAATTATGCCCCTGGGGTCAAATTTGACTCTGCCCCGGGGGTCACAAAATTGAACATATGCTTATATAAGGCCTATTTTGTGAAAACTTCAAAAATTCTAGTCCATAACCATTGGGCTTAGGGCTACCCAATTTGGTATGTAGTGACATCTAAAATAACCTCTACCAAATTTGTTCAAACAATGCCTCTGGGGTCAACTTGGACCCTGCCCCGGGGGGTCACAAAATTGAATAAACGCTTATAAAGCGCCTATTTTGTGAAATCTTTAAAAATCTTCTTGTCGAAAACCATTCAGACTATGGCTACCAAATTTGGTATGCAGTAGCATCTTATAGTCCTCTACCAAGTTTGGTCAAATAATGCCCTTTGGGTCAAATTTGACCCTGACCGGTGGGTCACAAAATTGAACATTATATACGCTTATATCTTGCTTATTTTGTAAAAATAAAATATTCTTGTACTTAACTCTAGGACCTAGGGCTACCACATTTTGTATGTAGTGAGATATAGTAGTCCTCTACAAAGCTTGCTCAAATTATGCCCCTGGGGTTAAATTTGACCCAGCCCAGGGGGTCACAAAAGTGTACATGTGCTAAAATAGGGCCTATATTTAAGTATTTGCACATGCTGAGAATATTTGTTTCAGCCCTTTTTTCAGCAGTGGAGCGATACAGGGCCATCATGGCCCTCTTGTTTAATAATTAAGACGATAAATGGTTTAAAGCTTGTCTTTGACGTCCTTGCATCTGGAAAGCAGAATTGTTTAGGCATAAATGACTTGTCTTTTTTGTTAGAATCAACATTGATGCATTATTACTTAAGCAAAGTTGAACTCTTTAAAAACTCGATGACTGGGGGACTAAATTTTTCATGTTTGTTGTTTACAATTTACTGAATATATAAATGTTAATGGTGAACAAATGCCATCTCTCTTTACAGGGAGATGGTGTTTTTTCATAAATATCCAGGTTATTTTGTATGAATAAGACCACATAACAAATTCATATAGTATAAAATGAATTCTGAGCTATACATGTATGATGATGACATTATGTGTTTCGCTGTTATAAAAATACAGAGAAAATAGACTACAGCTGCATGCCACAAGAGTTGTTAAAGGGCATTTTGACAGTATTGCCCCGGACTTTTGCCCATTTTGAAGGATAATCTTATAAAAAAACTGATTCTTGGTTTAGCGTGCATAGGGGATGGAGGAGCATTTATTGGTGCCTTTTAAAAAAGTTGTTTCATATTGTGGAAAATTGAGTTTTAAAATGTATAAACGATGCGTTAAATAAGTCAAATTCCAACAATTTCTTTGGTTTTTCATTTAAAAACAAGAGATGTGTTTGTCAGAAACACAATACCCCCTATTGCGCCGCTTTGAAGCCATTTATTTGACCTCGAAGGATGACCTTGACCTCACCACTCAAAATGTGCAGCTACATGAGATGCACATGCATGCCAAATATCAAATTGCTATCTTCAATATTGCAAAAGTTAGGGCAATGTTAAAGTTTTCAGACGGAAGGACAGACAGACAGACTGACGGACAGTTCAAAAACTATATGCCACCCTACCGGAGGCATAAAAAACTGTATTCTTAATTTGTTTATAGGTGTTATTGGTGTCTCCACAGTATAGGAATAACCAATTTACACTTAAGGCTAAAACAGGGCTGATCCATTATATTCACCACCAGGTTCATTTAAATGCTTACTGGGTCAAACATGCGCCGTGGGGATACGCGTCGGCCTCTGCCGCGCCACTTCTAGTTACAATTGTTGCCTGCACAGTTGACCATATTCAGTGTTTTGGTTGCCCAGCTAAAGAGTATCGGCCTGGCCAGAATAACAACATCTGGAATTAAGTTACCTAGGCTTAAATATAAAAAATATCTACCAGAAGTACTGTATGGTTGCCATCATCAAATGCACAGAAAGAATTGTTTTCAAATTCAATCAAGCTCTCCACTTATTCCATCCTGCGAAACCCTTTAGGTGTCTCAATACTGGTAATAGTAATCTCAATACTGGTAATAGTAAACCCCACTGAGGGCCATATGGCTTGTATATAGTTTGTGACTGTCTGGCTTGTCACTATAATGTTGTTGTTGTTTTTTTTTTTTGGGGGGGGGTCTAGGTGGATTTTACTATTTCTTATATAACACCGAAGAGTTTTCCCTGTACCACTGTACAGTGTTGTACGCTTGTTTATGGTATAGAACCTAAACATATGGATTAAATCTCAAAGTTTTTCGCCCTGCAGAACATCCGCAATGTTGTACCGGTAATTAATGCAATTTATGAAATACTGGTTCATTAAGTTTGAATAATGGTGTTGTTTACACTTCAAGAAACAACTAATTGGCTTTCAAAACATTTAATAAACATTTGATAGTTTGTATGTAATGACATCTTATGTTTAACAATAACAGAAACAAATATTCTATTATATTACTCCTCAGAGATATTGGTCCTTCTATATCTATATTATCAGTTAATTAAGTGCAAATTTAATGGTGTGTAACCCGAACTATATTTTCGGTGTAATATCTTCCGCCTAGAGGCGTTAGACATATCCTTCCACCAAATACACCCGAGAGACGATCGCCGATATGGCGGATTTGTCCGAGGAGTCCCGATTGCTTCGCGCTCAGTCTCTTGCTCCAATCGTGATACATCGGCTATCTCGGATTCCTCCGTAAGATAGGCCTCGTGGCTAACGGTCGCCATATTGCCTTGTATTACTACTTTACTACCCAAAAGGTTGTCAGTCTATTGTTATGAGGCTGTATACGATGCGCGTTGAACTAGCGCCAAACTTTTTACCGAAACTTTGATATTAATAGCACTATTAACGTTCATTTGTGTTGCATTTTGACCTATTATCCAAGTGATTTACTTTTCCATTATTATTTAATCACCCTATCATCCAATTTTTAAGATGAAATTACGGTGTTTACAAAACCAACCAAACCGAAAGTGAAACTGGATGCATTACGTTTCGCGATGTAAACATTAAATATTTGTTCAGTTTGAGGAAGCGAATCAATAATAGACGTTGGAATATGTATGCAATACAGACTATCATTGCCGATTGTAATACTGGCTAAAAAATACCTTTTATGACAGGTCATGTAACGTTATAGAACGTTAATCAAATAGTGACCATAAATCACTACAAATGTCTGGGTTGTTCATTAATATAATTAATGCACGTTTCTGATCTAATTGCCTGTATCTAGTTGTAATTACCATGATATTGATAAAATTAAAACGTTTTTTTTTTCATAAATTAACATTACATGTTTTATTTTTATCATTTAGGGAATATATAATTGTATCATTATCATCATTAAATATTCTGAAGATCTAAATTATCATGATTACTTTAAAGTAGAATTTTTAAATTTTACTCATTATTTTTAATGAATTTGCACATTTGCTTGATTCAAAATAAAATGTATTAATAAGGGTTTCAGTTGTTAGTTTTAACCCATTTTTAGTTCGATTAAATTTAAAGTACTAACTACGTACATGTATGTGAAATGCTCTTGAGTTCGTTTCCTGGGCCTAGAACCAGTACTTGGGTGTCTCTTGAAGTTTTCTTAAGAATGCTCCCACACTGGGGATCACACCAGTGACCTCCAGAGCATTATACAATTGAGGATGCATCAAGATGAAAAAATGGTACATGTATAAATTAATAAAGAATCAATAACAATCATGCAGAAACTGTGCATTTTTTTCAGTATTGTGTGAAAGGATTTGAAGTAATTATGTGTTTTTGAAATATGATTTATGTGAATTTGAATAAATATATAAAATTTAGTGATTTTCTCAGACAAAACTGTTTATTACATACTAAAGTATTCAGAATGTATTATTGTAATATTCATTCAAATTTTTTAGTACAAAAAGCACTTTTCCCTGGCATTTGTATTTATAGTACTTACATATTTTATAATTCTGACAGCATTTATAAACTGTGTTCATGCAAGCATGAAACCGGTTTCATTTTTTGAGTATTTAAACAAGAGGGCCATGATGGCCCTGTATCGCTCCACTGCTGAAAAAAGGCTGAAACAAATTTCTCTGCATGTGCAAATACTTAAATATAGGCCCTATTTAAGCACATGTACACTTTTGTGACCTTCTGGGCTGGGTCAAATTTAACCCCAGGGGCATAATTTGAGAAAACTTTGTAGAGGACTACTATATCTCACTACATACAAAATGTGGTAGCCCTAGGTCCTAGAGTTAAGGACAAGAATATTTTTTAAGTTTTCACAAAATAAGCAAGATATAAGCGTATATAATGTTCAATTTTGTGACATGCGGTTCAGGATCAAATTTGACCCAAAAGGCATAATTTGAACAAACTTGGTAGAGGACTATAAGATGTTACTGCATACCAAATTTGGTAGCCATAGTCCAAATGGTTTTCGACAAGAAGATTTTTAAAGATTTCACAAAATAGGCACTTTAAAAGCGTTTATTCAATTTTGTGACCCCCCCCCCGGGCAGGGTCAAAGTTGACCCCAGAGGCATTATTTGAACAAATTTGGTAGAGGTTTATTAGATGTCACTACATACCAAATTTGGTAGCCCTAGGCCCAATGGTTATGGACAACAAGATTTTTAAAGTTTTCACAAAATAGGCCCCATCTAAGTGTATGTTCAGTTTTGTGACCCCTGGCAGGGTCAAATTTGACCCAAGGGGCATAATTTGAACAAACTTGGTAGAGAACTATAACATGTCACTACATACCAAATTTGGTAGCCCTATGCCTTATGGTTAAGGACAAGAAGAGTTTTAAAATTTTCACAAATTAGGCACTATATAAGCATATAATTGATTTTGTGGCCCCCGGGGCAGGGTCAAATTTGACCCCTGGGGCATAATTTGAACAAACTAAGTAGAGGACTATACAATGTCTCTACATACCAAATTGTGGTGCCTTAGGCCTTATGGTTATGGACAAGATTTTTTTAAAGTTATCACAATAGGCATTATATAAGCATATGTTCAATTTTGTGACCCCCGGGGCAGGGTAAAATTTGACCCTAGGGATTAATTTTGAACAAATTTGGTAGAGGACTATTAGATGTCACTATATACCAAATTTGATAGCCCTAGGCCGGATTGTTATGGACAAGAATTTTTTTGAAGTTTTCACAAAATAGGCCTTATATAAGCATATGTTCAATTTTGTGACCCTCGGGGCAGGGTCAAACTTGACCCCAGGGGCATAATTTGAACAAACTTGGTAGAGGATTATAAGATGCCACTACATACCAAATTTGGTAGCCCTAGGCCCAATGGTTATGGACGAGAAGATTTGTAAAGTTTTCACAAAATATACCCTATATAAGCATATGTTCAATTTTGTGACCCCCGGGGCAGGGTCAAATTTGACCCCAGGGGTATAATTTGAACAAATTTGGTAGAGGACTATTAGATGTCTCTACATACCAAATTTGATAGCCCTAGGCCCAATGGTTATGGACGGGAGATTTTGAAAGTTTTCACAAAATAGGCCTTTTTTAAGCAAATTTTCAATTTTGTGACCCCCAGGGCAGAGTCAAATTTGACCCCAGGGGCATAATTTGAACAAATTTGAAAGAGGTTCACCCCAGGAACATTCCTAAGAAATTGGACCAGTAGTTTAGGAGAAGATGTTTAAAGGAAAAGTTTATGCATGGATGCACGATGGACACATGAGCTTTGGCCAGTGGAGCTAAAAATCAAATTAAACATTTAGTTTTGATGTAAAATCAGTTTTTATATGCAAGTGTCTATTTCACTTATAAATTGAAACAGCATATTATTCATTATTGAAAAGATTATTCCAAGCTTGATGTCATATTTCAACTTTGCATAGTGTAGTTAATTGAACATTGTATTGAACTGTATGGGCAGCTATATTTTTTAATTTATGTATGTTGTATTATACAAAATGCATTATTTCTACCACAAGTAGACCATATAAGGCCTACTGCTACTAAATAGGCACTGGTATGAATTTGACACTGTTTTTGATGCTCATACAAAACTTTAAGTATTACAACACTTTAGTATATTAAATATTTTCAAGTTTTTGTTCAACATTTTTTGCAAAAGAAAAGAGTGTCTTAATGCATTTGAAAATATACTTAAAACAAACTAAAAATGCATTTTAACATACCTTTTTCCTGGTAAAGTGTATTTGGGATGATAAAAAATACACTTGAAGAGTATTAATGCTGGAAAAATGCAGACAAAAATACATTTGTTTCTGTTAGAAGTGTGTCTTGTCTGCATTTTTAAGTGTATTAAATACATCAAATGCAGATAAATACAATGCCAATACTGTTACATGTATTGTAATGGACATAAAATGCACTTGTTCTTGTAATTAAATGCTTTAGTGAATTGAAATAACCTTTTATAACGTTTTAACAATTAATAATACCTTTTTATATAAATTTTCTTTTGAAATGTGACACTTAATAGATTTTTGCACCACTAGTAAGAGATATAATTTGTGCTCATAATGCTTTATCATTACACTATATAATATCATTTGTTGTATGAAAATTGCCCGTAAAATTCATGTGAAAGCTCAAGAGATCAATAGCAGCGTGCTATACCCTGCTCCTTTTTACATGACTTGATGGTATTTAGTCCCCAATTCTACATGGCTAAGGGAAAATCAATGTGCAGATTTGACAAATAAGTCTTAACTGGGATCCAATAGGCAGACTTTCATATTACTTGTATTTAATTTAAATCATGATCTGAATTGCTCTTTGGCAAATCTTTGTTGGTCACAGTAGTCAACTGAATTTTGTTCACTTTGTAGTGATTATATTTTCTATATTTATCAGACAACATCTTTCTTCAAAAGTTTAACATGATTGCTTGGTTAATTTAGAAACAAGATCAATGCATCATAACATAAAATGAAAATATGTGTAATAGTAAAAATGGCAGCAAAAAAGCACTAGATTATCTGCCTTAAATCTGAGACGATGTGTTGATGTATTGGAATTTCTCATAAATAATGTGTTCCATAGTTGTATAATTGTATAGTCGCATGCATGAGTGGTGTCAATGTCACAATACCAAGTAAAGCCTATAATTTACTAAAACAATTTGAAGTTTGATGTGTGTTTTTTTCAAGATCTGTTATATATAATTATATATACATGTATGTATATATTGTTGAAAAGTTAACATGCAATAAGTTTACTGTAATTAAGTGACAAATAGTTTTACTGATTTGGTTGGATGCATATATGCTGTTATATCATGGTTTGTGCAGAGGACAGTAGCAAAAACAAGTGCTGTCTCCGTAGGATGACATACGCCCCCGATAAACGCTTTAATAGAAGTTATGAGCATTTTTCAAAACCTAAACGCTGACCCTAAGTTCAAGGTCAAAGGGGTCAAAATTTGTGTGTGTATGGGAAGGCCTTGTCCATATACACATGCATACCAAATATGAATGTTACATCTGAAGCGACATAGAAGTTATGAGCATTTTTTCGAAACCTAAATGCAAAGTGTGACGGATAGACAGACGGACAGTGCGATCACTATATGCCCTCCTTTGGGGGCATAAAAATGTGTTTCACATTGTTTTGGTAAATTAGTAATGTAGTTAAATGAGCAGAATCATCAATTATAAAGTTATTGATTATAAAGTGTTGCTGGCATATTTGATGCATTCATCTAGCTATAAGAAGGTCCCTGTTTTATCCCCACTGGCACCGAGTGAGGGTTCTCAAAATCTTTAAACAATATGAATAACTACATATAGGGTCAAGAGCCTTGTTGATATGGGGGCTAAACACCTGAAATCAAAGCGACCCAGATTAAAGGCCGAGGCAAAATAAATAAACCAGAGGCCGCATGAGCCTGCTATACTCTGAACAAGTATTGTTTCTTCTCAGAAAACTGGCTTAAGTGTCTTACTAAGCTTTAGACTTTGAGTTTCAGTGCACTCAATCTTAAATAAATTGGTCAAATTAAATAATAATTTGTAAAAAATAAACATTCTGCACAAATTCAGTTATGTACTTTACCTGTATGCATGAATCATTTCAGTCTTGATGGTTAGTGAACTATGTCAAAAGCACCATATCTATGAAACACTTGTATTTTGAATAGTGCAATGTTCCACAGAAATGATGCTGATGATAATTCTACACGATGATGAGTTATTAGATATATTTCTAAATTCCATTTCCACCAACAATTCGGTTATTCCACTACCAGTTCACATGCTTCATACACAGTTGAAAATAACACTATTTCACTCAACAACCGTGACACATGTACTAAATTTTTCAACTTTTCGCAATTAAAATTGTCTTCTACTGTTATTGTTGTTGTTGTTCTTTTGAAAGTAGTTCGAAAGATGGCGACCATTAACCCAGAGATTGATTTATGAAATAAATCGTCTGCTGATCCAGAGTGTCTCTTGCTCGCGAAGGGATCTGTACGCTCAACGACGGCACAGCTTCGACAAGAATCCAAGATTACTGCTCTTGTTGAACGAATTGAAATTTCAGAGTGAAAATTTGAAAATCGTAGTTGCGAATCCGATTGAGCATGCGCGCGAGGACGTTGTAAGTGTATGCATTGCTCAGGGTCATGAAGTGGTAGCGGATGAAGAAAGAAACATAAAGCAGTACCAAGCGTCCGAACCCATCCTTCCCACACATAATGGACTGAGTATTGTGTCGTTTTCTGTGAAACTGTTACCGTATGAGGTCCGGACATTTACAATCTCAAAGTTTGCAACAGGCCAGAACGACGCCATCGAGTCAAGCGTTTTATTTGTTTAACGAAAACAGCAAAAGCTCCATAAAATACATATTAATCGAAAACGATTTCATTTACGTACAGTTTGACGTTAGGTTGGGCAATCTAGAGAGCATTAACAATAAGAAGACTGGAACATATACGGTGGTTCTATAAATACATCCCGGGAAAGAGCGGCGCCTACTTGTTCGAGCCCAAGGATCAAGCCCAGAGATCAAACGCCAAAGATCTAGGTCATCAGTGGAGTCAATCAATTAAATTTTAACTACTTTTTTACTAAATGCTATTGGATTATTAATCTTTTATAGTGCTCATAATAGCACATTATTTCAATCGGATAATGAATACAAATGTATATAAATAATCATTATGTTTGCCCGATAAATACATATAATAACATTGAACATATATATCGTTTAAAAAAATGTACACTGTATGTAAATTTCTGGGTATTCCGTGCATAGGCCACATTTTTATTTCCTATTTTTCAATCTTTCTGGAATACCTTCGGGGGCCTGTATTCACATTTCAATTTTAAGACACACGAACAAGCTACATTCTTGAAAGTGTTTTGTTATGTTAAGTGTTTTAATATTTATATTAAATATCATGTAATTCCCATAATAACGACCCACAGTTTAACTGTCTTATATGTATAAAGGCACCAACAGTGTAATGCACATGTCATGTTAATAACCAACGGCGCAAATCTGTTTGTAAATACAATATGAGTCTCGCTCTAGGAATACGGGGACACCTGCCCAAGTATTCCCAGAGCGACTATACATGCAGTAGCGTTTTATTTCGCTGCATTCGTCCGGTTAATAAATCACGTACGTTTTACAGGTGGAGTACAAGGAGGTTACGGGTCCCGTCGTAGAGCCGTGTTTTACACACGTCCCGCTGAATAGCCTGGTCGTCAACGAGCATCTTCTAAACAAGTTGCTTGCCTTCTCCATAGAACAACGAGCCGAAGAATTCACCCGGAAGTTACAGCTACTTGAATTGAAATCTTTCCCATGTGATCTCACGGTTGCGGGACTTATGCATTAGTTTCGAACGATCTCGGATCACGTCGTGCGAGCCTCGTTCTTCACCGGAAGTCGCCGTATTGCACATTTCCAGCGGGAAAGGTGTTATGTTCGATCTCGAATTATAAAGTATTACTCTTGGATGTTATACGTGCCTTAGGTGTGAACCAGACAGTTTTAACGTGACTGAGACGTCGCTTTCGCACTTACATCACGTAAAGTCGTTGACGTTTAATGGAGATATATCTCCCAATTATGGGGAGCTCAGAAGTATTTTGATAAAATAAAAAATGGTAGTGTTTATATTACATTGCGCCTCGTACTGGGAAAAATGGGCTAAATGCATATGCGTTAAGTGTCGTCCCAGATTAGCACGTGCAGTCCGCCCCGGATAATCAGGGATGACACTTTCCGCTGTGACGGTAATTTTCGTTTAAAAGAAGTATCATCTTAGCGAAAATCCAGTTAAGGCACTGTCTAATCTGGGACGAGACTTTACGGACATGAAATCAGGTCCAGTTTTCCCAAAACGAGGCTTTCTTATTGACCAGTTCATTGCTTGCATTTGTAAAACTATTATGTATTGTTATTTTGTTGAAATTCCATTTTGAAATGATGTGATTGTGATTGTAAAAATCCGCGCAATTATACATTGCATTCATAAAACATATTTATTTTGTAAATTGTGTTTACTATATTGTATACATAAAATAATTGCCGGAAAATACACATTTACAATAAATATTTTGTTTAAATCCTGCTGTTTGTGGTCCGCACTCCGAAGAGGTACAGTTCAAAGATGCTATTATTAATATAAATCACGCGCCTATTTGCTTCGTTCAGCTGTCAATGAACGGCTGAAGTAAAGAAAGAGGATGAATCGCATCAAAATATCTGACAGGACGACTAAAACACTGTGGCTAATGCATAATACAATTTAGCAAATACATTATTCTATTAATGCTTTTGTTATCTTTTATTGTGTTAAATAATCACCATAAAATGCATGAACATGTAAACATATTTTCAAATAAATATTTGACGTTACATGGACGAAAAATATTTGACAAGCACTGTAATATATTAACATATACATATATATACATCAACATAGTTAAAATGTATTTTAACATAAATTTACAATTTGAGCAATCAATTGTAGAAACAATTAAACACACCATGAAAAATGTATACATGTATAACAATACATCATTATATAAGCAACGTTCTGTGAAAACAGGGCTTAGTGCATGTACGCTAAGTGTCGTCCCATATTAGCCTGTGCAGTCTGCATAGACTAATCAGGGACGAAACTTTCCAAATAAACTGGATTTGTATTAAGAAGAAACTTCATTCAAACAAACAATTCCATAACAGCGTAAAGTCCCATCCCTGATTAGTCTGTGCAGACCGTACAGAATAATCTGGACGACACTTTAAGCACATGCACCAATCCCGATATTCCTAGAGTGAGATTCATATAACAAATGTCAAATAAGTTAAAAACATTCCGTTAAATAAATGCGCACAAATCAAGAGAAAGGTTGGCATGAACAGCATGTCAAATACGTATTTTACAAGTTACCGATACAGCGCTGTGTTACAACGTCTGCATATTGAATATTGCAGTACTCGTATCCTTATAGCAATGAAATAAAGTGCAAAAAATATTATTAACCATCGTAGGGAATATACACAGCGCGATATCTTTATTTTCGAAACAGTACGCGTCCAAAAAGCCGATATTGCAAATCTAATGATGACATTGTATAAAGATTGTTTTTTTGTAATTTCCACAAGCCCTTTTATATCAGGTACATACAGATCACATTTAAGCGGCTAAACTGCAAAATTACGTCGTAACTCAAAATTTCCTACGAGATCTTTGATACAACAGAAGGTCTCAGCTCAAACAAGACTCGACTTGACTGCGTCGGTGGTAACGATATCTCTGTGAATAAACCGCGTGACGTCACTAACGTTTCCGTCTGACGCAGATTTTAAGTTCAGCCTCGCTTTTAGGCGACATAACTACAATTTTGCTTGTAACGTCACCAAGAAAACGGACGCTGCTGCTGCAGGAATGATTTTCACCGGAAGCAACATCGATGCGTCCGCTCATGTCTCCTTGTCTGAAATTGATAATACCGGTCAAGCCATTTTTGTATTATACCACTACATTGATATATGCCTGATAAATTTCTTTAATATCACGTCATGTTTGGAGGTAGGTCGTATTACTCGGAATCAACTATAAATTCATCATTTTTGGTAAAACAATTATCAGATTCAACTAAACAAATACTTGGATTCCGAGATGTTATATATTTAAGACACAAAAAGCAACACGACAACTAAAAACACGCTTTAAAAATTAATAATCGCAAGTGCGCATGACGTAATTATTAAAACGTCAGACTTTAAACATCATATTTAATCAAGCTAAAAATGTAGCGTCATAGCGATTATAGTATATTATTTCTTTTAAAATATTGACGTAGATGTATGATAAACAGAAAAACAGGTTACTGCCCTATTGTTGTGTAACATAAGAAACTCACCGTTGTTTATTCTAAGCCTCAGCTGATACACAACGATATGACAGTAACCTGTTAGTCTCTATAAGTTTGGTGACATCAGTTCACTCCAGTAAAATGCGTAGAATGCAGTAACGTTTCGCCATAATTAATTGGCGCTAACAATTAAAAACAGAAGCAATGTTTCTCATTACGTGATAACATATTATTTAAATTATAAAGCGTGTACATCCAGAGACTCAGTAACAAGTAAGAACCAACTATTGGGAACAAAACATTTTCAAAAAACATACTTACTCGTGAGTGAATGTTTTCAGCCGACCACAGCATACGATTACTGTAAACAACGTTTTGATAATCTGACGACATAACAACTTTTTGCACTGGACTATGCGTAAGTAATATAACAAAATCACCGGTAGTACGTAATTGCGTTCTGCAGATCTCATCTGACCATTGAGGCACTGTGTAAAAGTATGCACATAAACTTACTATTCACAGCATCGAGCGATGTGAAGATGTTGTATCTGTATCTCAAAGTACTGTACAGAGTACAGGATGTATAAACAGTATTTACAGGTACAATATCATAGGAGAGTGATGAGAAAACGTTTGTTTCAACCTAGAAGTACTGTATAGTAGAGGATGCATATGAAATTACCATTCATGACGTAGTAATGTGATCATTTTTGTTTGACCCTAGAAGTAGTGTGTAGAGAAGTTGATACTAGTAAACTTACCATTAACGACGTAGTGGTGTTAACACTTTTGTCTGGCCTTCGAAGTAGTATGTAGAGTAGAAAATGCACGTACACTTACCATTCACGATGATGCACATAAACTCAAGCTCTGCGTCCCGATCTTCGACGTTGGAGACGGTAAGATTTGACGCCAAGACGCCGTCATGACTACAAAAGATGTCAGTACAAACTAAAGTTCTTCATACAATTTTGAGAACATTGTGAATCTGATCTTTTATACTGAGTGCTATTAGAGGGATGGTTAATATGCCCGTAATCTGTCAATACGTTAAACAAGCAAATTGACAACGATATTGGCCGTTATAACTCATTTTGAATCAATTCCATTTTAATAAATTTTTAGTGACAGCGTAAAAGCCACTTTAAATAAAGTGTTCGTTGCCAAATAAAGTTTATTTACTATTTCAATTACAAGTTTTGTAAAACTGCCTAACTTGAATCAGAGGTAGAGGACGGATGGCCGTCACAATCATTTTACCGCCGAATCCTAAACGGCTAACCGATATCTTTCTGGCTGTGATTCCAGTTAGCGTTCCCCTACCAACTAGACCAGCAGTCCCGTCTATTTAATACCAATTTAGCCAGCCGTCCCGTCTACTTAATACCAATTTAGCCAGCCGTCCCGTCTACTTAATACCAATTTAGCCAGCCGTCCCATCTACTTACTACCAATTTAGCCAGCCGTCCCGTCTTCTTAATACCAATTTAGCCAGCCGTCCAGTCTACTTACTACCAATTTAGCCAGCCGTCCGGTCTACTTAATACCAAGTATACATGGCGTCTCTTCTACTTAATTCCATCTAGGCCAACCGTCCAGTCTAATAACTACCAAATAAGCCAGCCGTCCCGTTTACTTACTACCAACTAAGTAAACCGTCCCGTCTTATTACTACTAACTAAGCCAGTCGTCATATCTACTTACTACCACGTAAGCCAGTGGTTGCGTTTACTTACTTCCAAATACTAGTAAGCAAGCCGTCCTGTCTACTTTTGCCAACTAAGCAAACCGTCCCTTCTACTTCCTATCAACTAAGCAAGTGTAATAACTTTTTTTCTGGACGAATTTAAGTAAATATTGCATTAAATAAAGAGCGTCACATGCTTTTGTTCGGAAGAAACAATCATCCAATGTTATCCAAAACATAGTTTTCAAATCTTAAAATTCGTTATGTACGCGAAATCAATTAAAAAACCCTCGCTATGGGAAAATCGTGCTTAATTCATGTTGGTAAAATGTCGTCCCAGATTATCTTATGCAGTCCGCACACCCTAATCAGGGACGACACGTTCCGCTTAAACTGGATTTTCGCTAAGATGAGACTTCCTTAAACGAAACAATACCATGAGAGCGGAAAGTGGAGACTTCCTTAAACGAAACAATACCATGAGAGCGGAAAGTGGAGACTTCCTTAAACGAAACAATACCATGAGAGCGAAAAGTGTAGTCCCTGATTAGCCTGTGCAAACAGTACAGGCTAATTTAGGACGACAATTTACGCACATGCATTCGACCCAGTTATCGTTATCATAAGCTGTTAATTAAATTAAAGAACCTTGCTCTGAGATAACCGAGTGTAATGCATGAGCGGTAAGTATAGTCACTGATTATCATGTTCAGTCGCAGTCCAGGTACTTGTATGTACTGAAAGTATATATTATTTGACTTAAATATAGGATCTGGCACGAGTTGTCATATCAAACCATATTTTATTAAACGAGTTCAGGAATTGTGCTAGTAAGCGAGCCTTTAGCCTGTCAGATCTTTTTTATCGCATGCTTTTAAATGAGCAAATTAAATAAATTTTACGCAAACATAATGATAAATACCGAATGTTGTCATTTGACGTTGCAACGTCATTTCAGCAAACTAACAAAATGTGATTGGTCAATAAACGAAAACTAAGCCAATGAAAAAGCTTTAAAATGTTGTATTACGCATGTGTAATAAACAAAATGTAATGGTTGTATTACATGGAAAACAGGGTATAGCATGTGATAATGTACTGTATGATATATCGTATGTACTGAAATTATATAACATTTGATTAACGTGACATGAATCGTAATCACGATTTGTTTGTTTTGTTATACTGACGATGTACATTGTGCAAGTTGTAATAAAACACATGTTCTGTTCTGTTCCTAAACTGGATTTTCGCTAAGAAGAGACTTCCTTTGAACGAAAGATACCATAAAAGCAGAAAGTGTCGTCCCGGATAAGTCTGAGCGGACAGGTACGACACTTTACGCGCATGCATTAAGTTCCGTTTTCCCAGAGCGAGGCTCTTTAAAGTATTCACCTCTCTGGTTGGAGGTACAAGGTCGTCCATTTAAAGTATTCACCTCTCTGGTTGGAGGTACAAGGTCGTCCATTTAAAGTATTCACCTCTCTGGTTGGTGGTACAAGGTCGTCCATTTAAAGTATTCACCTCTCTGGTTGGAGGTACAAGGTCGTCCATTTAAAGTATTCACCTCTCTGGTTGGAGGTAGAAGGTCGTCCATCTGTCAGCATTACCCATGGCAGAAAAATACAAGCTGTCACTAACTTGGCTTCCATATTTGGTTTGTAATCTAAATAAACAAAACAAAAAACACGTCATAAAATGCTTTTGATACTATTCCACATTTAAGTCTCATAGGTCCCATCTATTTTCAGACAAGCCTAAACACGAATAATGCTTTGATACATTGACAAAATTAAAAAAAAAATGTTTCAGATTTGCAATTTTTTGATGTAGTTATGCTTTTTTGCAAGGAAACAGTAATACTAAACGTGAAAGTGATATAATGCGCATCTAACAGTATATGCTATGTCTATAGGTGTCTATCGCAACCGTTGTTTATTTCTAGTGTTAACATTTATATTTGTTTATGCAACATCAACATACTAAAAACATATCCCGGAAAGAGAACAATAATGCATTTGAATATCAACCGTACTATCGTTTTGACAACTGACGACAGAAATGAGTCGATGTACGATGCGAGTCTAAATTTAGTTTAAAGGGGCCTTTTCACAGATTTTGGCATTTTTTTAACTTATTCATTAAATGCTTTATATTGATAAATGTAAACATTGGATCGTAAAAGCTCCAGTAAAAAATCAAGAAAAAAATTTAAAAAAGGAAAAGAACATTGCCCGGACCAGGTTTCGAACCAGTGACCCCTGGAGTCCTGCCAGAGTCCTGAAGTAAAAAAGCTTAAGCCTACTGAGCTATTCCGCCGAGTACACATTCTTGACGTATTTTATACCTTATATAAGCAATCTTCGTAGTTTCACAAAATTTAACGACAAATACAGAACTCTCCAAATTATTCAATCGTTTCGCGTTGCAACGCTTTATAATTTTTAGGTTTTAAAATCGTCAAAAGATGCATATAATGGCTATATTAGAGCATGGTTAATGTTCAGTATTACTGTTTCCTCACAAATATCATAACTAAAACGAAAACTTACGAATCTGAAACAACTTTTTTCAATTTTGTCAATTTACCAAAGCGTGAAAAGATCCCTTTAAGTGCAGATTCGTTCATACGACACAAAGACACAATTTTGTTTTACGGATCATTTCGGCTTATGCTAGGTTTACATCTGGCCACGATTACCACGATGTCCCCGATTCCAGAGCATCGTGGCGAACGTAACAGAGCGTGGAGTCGAATCGAGGTGATCGTTGGGGAGCGTAACGGAAGTGGTTGAATCGGGGACATCGTGGGCATCGGGACAGATTTTAAATCAAACTTAAATTTCACCACGATTGTCCCGATTCATTTTCTAATCGTGACAGAGCCTCAAATCGTAGGAGATCGCAACAAAGCGTAACAGAACGTGATGCAAATCGTGGGCTCGATCGTAGCAACAAAACGTGCTGATTTCGTAAGGAAGCGTAACAGAACGTGGAGTATACCATTTAATCGTAGATTTAATCGTAGCCTCTGGCTAATCGGGGAGATCGTGGCCAGATGTAAACTTAGCATTAGATAACTTGGACAGTCATGTAAACTATCGAAATTAATATATACTTTTTATAAACAACTGGTAGCAAGATGAGCTGAAGATAGTTAGTCAGTTACCACATTTTAACTAACTCTTTTGACCTGCTAATTCTTTACAGCTAAATTCAACAATGAAACATGCGCATAATATCACTTTAACCCTGCTCTAAATATCCAATACATGCATCTTATGACTTAAGAAAACTGGAAATTATAAAGCGTTACAAACGCAAAACGATTGAATTATTTGGAAAGTTCTGTTGTTATCGTTATATTTTGTGACATTACGAGGATTGTGGACTATCAATTTGAAGCATCAAATGACAAACTTCAAACATGCAAAAAATTTGTGAACAAGTCCCTTTAACTTTAACCACACTACATAAATAACATCAATTATTGCAATACCTCTGCTGCTGTTACAACAACCACACTACAACAACTACTGCTACTGCTACCACTACAACACGAAACTACAACGGCGTCTGCTCCTAATATATACATACTAAACATATTGTAGTAAATTATATATATATTATAACTACTGCTGCTGCTACAATAGTGATGATGAAGATTTTAATAATAGTAATAAAAATAATAATAATAATTACAATAATAATTACAATAATAATAATAATAATAATAATAATAATAATAATAATAATAATAATAATAATAATAATAATATTATTATTATTATTATTATTATTATTATTATTATTATTATTATTATTATTATTATTATTATTATTATTATTATTAATAGAAATAATAAAAATAAAAGAAATCAATGAAATATTTAAACGAATCTTAGTAAAATTAGCTCTGTCACTGTAGAGTTGTGTCTGCTCTGTTCTCGAATCCTCAATAGACACTCAGTAATGTGTTAGCGTACTTGCAAACGTCACATATAGTGCCTTTGTATATAGTGTGATCCCTTTTACAATTAGAATTCTTCGAAAACACCCGCCACACTCCACATTGCTTACTTAGCTTACTTAGCTCTACATTGTATTTGTAAGAAAGGTTGCATCATGCCATGATTCATGTAAGCTTTTTCTGCTATTTGTGCCATTGATAGATTACGAAAATAACAATAACAACAATAATAACAATACAACTACTACTACTACTACTACTACTTCTAATAATAATGATAACAATAATAATAAAATTAATCAAAATAATAATAATCATAAAAAGAAGAAGAAGAAGAAGAAAAAGAAGAGGAACAAGAACAAAAACAAGAATAAGACGTATAATTATAATTATAAGAATATGAATTACAGTAATAAGACGACGACGAAGAAATAAGAAGAATAAGAAGACGAAAAATAAGAAGAAGAAGAAGAAGAATTAGATGGATAAGAAGAAGAACAGAAAAAAAAGTAGAAGAAACATCGCAACTAATGCTATAATTAGATTTTAACGTCTCTGCTTAGGGGTCGTCCATAGAAAATGTCACGCTATTTTTGTTAACTATTTTACCCCCCCCCCCCCCCAACTCCCTTCCCCCTGTCACAGCTGTCACAAATCTCGGACAACCCCGCCCCCCCCCCCAAAGTACGTCAAACTTAAAAAAAAAATCAATTAACACCGAAAAATGTAATCTAAAACACAATATTTATCTATTAAATTTCCACCTTAGAGAACTTTTCTGACAGGCGTATTCCATATTAGTGAAATTACTTTGATTGATAGATTGATTTTTATTCAGGTTGAAAACACATAATATACAAGTTGTCATTCAAATTTACATAACAATTTTAACCAAAAGTATTAGTGAGATTGCTGCTGATCTAAACCTATGGTGTAAAAGCTGCCATAAAATAATATCAAATAAGATTTGACAATGAAAATGAACACACACGTGCGACAAGATAAAAAAAGTCTTAAGAAAGCGTATCACCTTAAGAAAGTGTGAAAGCGTATCACCTTAAGAAAGTGTAGAGTGGAACGCTTTTCATCATTAGTCCGTGTAGGAAGAAATTTGCGTCGAACAACTCCATATAACAGCATACGGCGTATGGACGCTTGTCCGGCACAAGCTAATCTGGAACGACACTTTACGCACATGCATTAAGCCATGTTTTCCCAGAAAGAGGCTCATATTTACCCAAAGATTCATCAAGTGGCATGAAGGAACATTCAACGCGTTTTTTGTTCGCTTGATTCCTGATATGTGAATGTTTGCATTTATTAAACATTGTTGATTATAAATTTGAATGACCGATATATATTTTATTAACTAATCGTTATTATATTACTAAAGAATTATGTAAAGTGGTATATTTAATGATGATGCGATGAGAGTGATAATAACTGATGGTAACTGATGATAACCGAGGATAACTGAAGATAACCAATGATAACCGAAGCAATGGAAGTACTCTTCAGAGGGATGGGCATTATTTTCTCTTTGATTTCGTCATTATTACACCGAACCAGAATGTTGTAATTTGATAAATACATTTTAATAACCATATACCGTTAATAACATACTTTTCGATAAAACAACCGTCACAATGACGATTCAGTTAATTGCGTCTGGCAGATCTTGTCCAGATTGTAACTTCATCATCGATGCACATTTTAACTTAAATGCCCGAAATGATGACTATTCGGTGACGGTGTTGTCAAGTGCAAGGCATGTATGCATAACTAAAAATCATAATCACACTTACAGGTCAGTTGTTGAATACTAGTATGACGATTCAACAGCTGGACCCGAGTGTAACTTTGCGATAAGTCTGGAGATGTAAAATGAATAACTGAAAAACAAAAAACTGAAATATTTACTACCCATATTATAAAGGTATTAATTCAATCATGCATGACAGTAACCGTTCAGATCTGGAACATATACTATGTTGAATAAATCGGTTGGGCAGTAAAGGAAATACATATATTAATATAGTTAAGCGTCTGCAAAGAATCTGGAGTGGAATAATGATAATTTGGAGCGTACGTCTATTTCTAACATGGCGTTTTAAATAGGCTGAAGAGTATAAAAGCTGGACAGACACAGAGGAAGCATTTTATATTTGACTCGCAGAGTTCCCGGGTTTGAATCCTACGGAAAGCTATTATACTTGACATTATACTTATTGCAGAGTACTACCCACATGACAGTATTTCCGATAAAATCACTCAACAACACGTGCAACAACCAAAACTACAACCTCCGCGCAGAGATTTTTCTGGAACCAGCATAGCTGGATCGAAGTCCTGCCTCCATAACTAACCACGTGATATAGCCGAGCGACGTGGCACAATAGTTTACCCGTTGTAATATTTACGTGTTTTTTTATTTAGGTATTTTTTTATGAACCTTAACTAATTATAAACTATTTTTTTAAATACAAAATAAAATTATACTTCTTTTCATATAGAATCATACAAATAATCCTTCCAAATCTGGTAGGATGTTCTTGTGATGGCAGAGATTGTATGTGAGAGCAAGGAACGACCACTCTTCGTGAAGATTGTAAAAATATGTTTCTCTTCGTCTTTTCGCCAATATGGATGTAACCACTGATAGAAGTTTGGTATTTCGTGGATCTTTTTAACGTACAGTTTTCGTATGTATTCATATTTGCTTTAATTTCGCGTTGTCTCCGTCAAACTTAGTTTGCACTGCTTGACATATAAGCGGATGCTTGAAAGTCTGTATTGTATAATAGATCGTTTGAAAGACGTCCAAACACAGCAATAACTGGTTCTACATAAGAAACGAACTCTAGAATGTCTAAATAAGCCATAGGCTATTGGTGCAATAGAGAAAAATAATAAAAATGTTTAAATACAATACGTGGCAACGTACGATTAAGATGCCCCACCCCCCTAGAAATTCTATAAAACGGCACAGAATGAAGACCTTCGTCTGAAATGGAGTTACAAGTACATGTCAATACATGTTGTAACTGTTATTTATACATGCAATAATATAATAACTATGATAATCAATATGGCAATACAATCACAGCAACCTTAACCATCACCACCACCACCGAAACCGGACAACCACCACCAATACAAACACACGTGTGCACATTTTATGTTATTAATTTTGTTAATGATGAACTGACCATACACCATACATCTAAATTACATTTTATTCATTCCTTCGAATGGAAATATTCACATATTAACGAATTATTGAAATTATTGGAACTTTCCTGAAATTTTACGAAAACAAACGCAAACAATAACTACCGACATGCACTAGTGAAGTACTTGCAGCATTGAGTGTTTCATCAATACCAGGGTGCAGGGTCACGTGGCTTTGTTGGGTTCCCAATTATACGTTTATGATTGTAAACACGCCGGTAAGCGATGCTCTTTTTAAATATTTTTTTAAAACAAGAATTTCAACGATTGCATAAAAGACAGATTTTTATGCTGATATGGCAGTGTGAAATACATCAAAATTACTTTATTTAATACGCCTGTGTTCTTGTTTACAAACTCATTGTGAACTGCACGGTTATGCTTCAAGCAACGTTAACTTTTGTCACCGATTTCAGATGTATTCAAGGATGTATTCTTATACCTTGAGATATTGGCACAAACTGCAAGAACATTTGTGTTTTTTTTGCACTAAAGATTTTTTTCAAATATATTTCAATAACTTGAGATATTTGAAAAAATAAAGTTCTTAACGGTGTATTTACATACTTCTAGCCCGGTCAAAGCAAGACTGTCGCTGATTTTTTCGCAATATTTCGCTTAAGTGATAAAAAAATCAGGCCTACAAAAACGGAGATAATGACATGAATGGAATACATGCGTGTCATTGTGTATTTTTGTAATCTTGTTCTCCGTCTGAGATTTAAAAATATGAAGATCATCGTATTTGCTAGTAAGGTAATTCGGAAATTTAACACTTATTCTTCCCAACCGGATCCCATTCCAATCCCTTACATGCCCGTCCATTTTGGCCTTACCCAGCAAACATATGACGTTGAATAGACGTTGAAAAGACGTTGTACCATGACGTTGAATGACCGTTGAATTTTGGTTGTAAATGAAAGTTTTTTAGACGTCTTTATATGACGTTGATTCGACGTCATGTTACAACCAAAAATCAACCATTTTTCAGCCAAAATCCAACCATTTTACAACCACTTTGCAACCAAAATTCAACCACTTTGCAACGTTATTATTAAATGTATGGTTCGCTTAACGTTCCCGAAACGTTGCGGAATAACGTTATCATTTAACCTGAAACGAACCTAAATCTTATTTTCATATTAAGGTTGAAAACCAACACATCTTTTTTATACACAAGTTTTTTGCATGAATGTAATTTATACAAATACATATCATCGCATTGTTGTTCTTTTTTGTCTTGAATTCGGATCTGTTCGGTTGTCTTCCAAGTTGTCCTGGAAGTACAAAAAAATATAAGAATGACCGACTGTTCCTTTTTAAATAAAACGGCGAACAATTGACCAGACATACATGTACCGCATGAATAACACCAAGAAAACACATATATATGTATATATATATATATATATTTAGGTAACCTAGCTGAAAATTCAAAATTATTTACAAAAATTTACAATTTTTCAAAAAGATCATTATCTCAAACTGAAATTGACGTCTTATTGAGGGGTTTTAAATTTACACCAACACCTAAATATAAAAATGATTCTTATGATCAAATAAAAGATGTGGATGATTTTCATAGATCACTTAGGCTTAAAGAGTTTTTTAATAATAGTGATCATAATAATACAAACAATTCTATTGTAAAAAATCAAACGTCCTTTTATCCACCTAAACATAGAAATAATACACTAGACCATTATATAAATGTTACTCGAACACTTTGCCTTCAACATTCTCAAATGGAAAATGACACTAAACATAACATATCATTAAAAGAAAGAAAAGCTATAGATTTATTAGCAGAAGACAAATCCATAACTATTAAAGAAGCAGATAAGGGTGGCGGAATTGTTATAATGAATACAGACTTTTATAGAAGAAAATTATTAGCAATGTTAAATGACGTTGAATATTATAAACAAATCCCTGATAATGGTAGTCAAATAACACTTTCAAAAATACGCAATTTACTAAAGGAAAATAATAAACTAACTAAACAGGAAAATGATTTCTTAGTAAAATTCGAATGGAAAACAAGTCTATTTTATGGTCTTCCAAAAATTCATAAAAGTAAAATCATTCAGGATGCAATTAAACATAGCAATTCAGAATATATAGAGTTAATGGATCCAGACGATTTAAACTTTCGCCCAATAGTCGCTGGAACTAACTGTGAAACAAGTCGTTTAAGTTCTTTATTGGATATCTTGTTAAAACCGTTTGTAAAATATGTCAATAGCAATATAACAAATAACATAGATTTCCTAAAACATATACCTTCACAAGTTCCAGAGTCAAGTACATTAGTATCATTTGATGTAATTAATTTATATTCTAATATACCGCATACTCTTGGTTTAGAAGCTATTGATTATTGGCTTCAAAAATATCCAGATTCGGTTAATGAAAGGTTTTCGCAACGGTTTATAAAAGAAGGCATAAAAATAATACTTGAAAATAATAACTTCAATTTTGATGATAAGTACTACAACCAATCTAAAGGGACTGCAATGGGTACTAAATTCGCGCCAACATACGCTACATTGGTAGTGGGATTTTTAGAACAAAAACTATATGCAAGAATCGGATCAATTTATAATGATGAATTTCTTTCTTTTATAAAAACATTTTGGAAAAGATTTCTAGACGATTGCTTTATTTTCTGGACAAAATTTCCCCATGAACTTCAAAACTTTTATACTATTTTAAACAACTTACATTCGGATATCAAGTTTACAATGCAAACAAGCACACTCGAGTTACCATTTCTTGATATATTGATTATAAAAAACAATACTGAAATTAATACTGATATATATTACAAAGAAACCGATTCTAAACAATATCTTAATTTCACCTCGTGTCATAATAAACACACAAAGATAAATATTCCTTTCACTTTAGCGAAACGGATCTGCACCATAGTTTCGAATGATAAACTTAAACTAAAACGTTTAAATGAACTTAAGCATTCCCTTATTCAAAGAAAATATCCACAATCTATTATAAATACAGGTATTAAAAAAGCACTTTCCATCCCTAAACATGAATTACTTTCAAAATCAACACAAAAAGACAAGAGTAATATAATTCCATTTATTTCAACACAAAATCCAAAAAATAAAGAACTGTTTGGCGTATTAAAAAACAACATTGACATTTTACAAACAGACCCGGTTATGAAGAAAATAATTTCAAATCAGAAGATAATAAAATGTAAGCGACAGCCACCTAATTTAAAACGTCTGTTAACCAAATCTTACTTTTCATCTCAAGAACCAAGAGTATCCAAATGTAATGACCCTAGATGCGCCCTGTGTGGTTATATTATTGAAGGGAATTCTTTTGATTTTAATGGCAAAATGTTCAAAATAAAAACTAATATGTCATGTGATATACAAAATGTGATTTATGTATTAGTATGCAATGGATGCAAACAATATTATATAGGCCAAACTGGCGATAAACTTAGAAATAGGCGATCTTTCCATGAACAACAAATGCGAGACCCCTCAACAAGACAGATGCCTTTAAGTAAACATTTAGATGAATGTTCACATAATGAACCAAAATTTAAAATATTTCCATTTTATAAGCTATTTTCAAACAATATTTCAGCTAGGTTAGCAAAAGAACAACATTTTATACATGTATTTAAACCCAAATTAAATTTCATTTAATATTTATTGACGTTATGACGTCATAATTGATATGACGTTATCTCCATGACATTTTGACGTTGTAATATATTGTATTATGCCCTGATGAGCTATGCGAAACGCGTTGGCTAAATCAATATATATTTAAAATCCCAGACACGTGTTTTTACTTTTATTATATAATATTCACAATCTGGATTATTACATTTACTTATATAACTATATATATATATATATATATATATATATATATATATATATATATATATATATATATATATATATATATATATATATATATATATATATATATATATATATATATATATGCGTCATCTTGAACAGACACATATATGAAACCGAATTTTGTATCATACATGGTAAAATAATCAAGCGTTACAACATCTTTAAAATTAATAATGTATTTTATGACTGTACCAATTCATAGCTAAATTTGAAATTAACCTACAAGATCACATCTCTCATCTTGTCTAGCACGCCAATGGTCGAACAATCATTAAAAATTGTTTTATTATCATGCTTGTAGAGGAATTTCTTCAAAATTAACATTCCAGTATCTGTGCTTTTACCAGTTAAATTAGACTAATTCCAATTCCGAAAGGATCGCATTATAATACAGCAAACGTTTGAAGCATTTTTTCAATCCTTTCTTTTTCCTATTGCAAGCCTTGTATACATTACAAAGATCGATATGTGTTTCATTAATTTCAATAAAAGGACATGTCATACGAATGCAGACACAACTACAAACATCGTTTTGGCAGCCATATTTCGACAAAGCATTTTTCGACAAAAGCCCCACACAACAGAAAACGCAAATTAAAAGAACATTGTTTAACATAGAATGCAATTGACGTCATAAAAAACTCAGGACACATATAGGATATTATAAATTGCCATATAATACAAGTCTCAGATTGTTGAATGGCTTTTATGCAAGAAGAAAAAAATAACTTTAGAAATTACGCACTACGGAGGGATACTCGATGTTTTAGTTGAATCTAACCTAACCTAAGTGGTAGAGACAGTTCTTAAACCACACGTGTCTACCTTATAGAAAGGCCTAGAAATAACAGAAATTATAAGAGGCAGCCATTTTGAATCTTCTTAAAGTATTTTAGAAACTTTCGCATCCATATATCTGCCTGACATCTGTTGTGTTGCGCGTCACATTCTAATTGAAAGCCGTAAATCTCAACTGCAACTCATAAGAAACTTTTACGCCTGTCTGCATGATATTTATCATGTGTCCTGTGTCCTGGTACCAGTGTTTTGTGTAGTACCTAGCCGCTTATTCGCATTTATCCCATGATAAGAAAGTGCAAGAAACAATGGTAAAAGAACTCGGCTAATACTGCTGCTCTAGAAATCTCGCAGCGTCTACGGTGCAAAATCAAACAGGAAGCAGCCAAGAAGTCCCTGGTCCCACGTGATAAACTTAGCAACATAAATCTGCAAGTGCCCAAAGCTTTTATATACAGACTACTAATAGTATTTGACCTCATTATTCCTTTTAGTCGCTATATCATGGCTTCGCTTGCTATTCCAGCAGGACCCCTTGAAGCTCCAACCGTAGATACTGAAGCACGACCTTATACCTTGAACGTCGAGGCTGCCCTTATCAAGAAGCTGAAGGCCGCAAGAAGGAACATTTCACTTGAAATCCACCATAAGAGGGGAAATCTCGTCATCGATGCAGACCTGGCAACCTTTGAACTGTTGAAATGTGCTATGCTCCAATATTACTCCATCAGAGGACCTAACCGTTCAATAGAAATTAAGAAAGTTTACGATAATAAGCGAATTGCTATCACAGAATACATTATCTGCGTATTGGGTAATGATTGTACTGAACATTCCTACACACTAAACATCTATCCTACAACCAGTAGATGCCTGGTCAACGGAAAAGGTATGCAGGGATTCATTGACGCTGACCTTCCCAAACTCCAGTCTATGCTTCAAGACGCCCAGTCTACTTGTGGTTATAGTTTTGAATACATAAACAGAACATTGCAATCTGGAATAGAAAAAGCCCTGAACAAGAACTCTGAGAAACCTTCTGATATTTGCCGAGGCTGTAACAAGAAATGTAAATCTCGTAGTACCCTTTGCACATTTGGTAATCATTGGATACACTACCGGTGTGAAAAACTGACAGAAGTTGAAATATCATACAACGAAGACAAAGACAATAAGAACAAACAATACAAATGTAAGCTCTGCGTTTCCTCCCTGCCTGCATTAGCTCCACCACCTCCCTGTGTCTTGACATGTGCACAAGATATACTGGATGAAGAGTTAGGTGATCGTTGTGTGGCCTGCGAAACTATCATTATGGACAACAGTGAGGCATGCGACAGTTGTATGGGTACTTGCCACATGGCATGTGTATACAAGAACGGCGGTAGCGTGATCTGTAACCTTTGCGCCGCAAACCAGTCCCAGATTAACATGACAAGTGGCACAGCCCGTAATAACACTGCTTCTCCCAGACATGATGCTGATAACTCCAGAGGCGTAGCAACCACCCACAGCGAGCATAACTCCATCAATCAGTCCACTTCGCACCCAGGTTACTCCTCACCTGCTAGCACTACCGCCTCTCCGGCAGGCTGGAAATCAATCCTCAGTCATCAACAGTCTGTACCTGCACAGAACTGCGACAAATGTTTGCGGTCTGATGAAATTCGTGCAAAAGAAATCAAGCTTACCAAATGGGAGAGTGAATTAAAAATCAAAGATAAAAAGATGGACGCACTCCAAAAAGACAATACTAGACTCGAAGCATTAGTAAAAAAACTTGAATATAGAAACAACGAAATGAATCTGACAATTAAAACTCTAACTACTAGAATCTCCATGTTCGAAAACGAGACACCCCTCAGTAATACTCAAAACATTGGGACCACTTTTATGACGAATGAATCTGTATCGCCATCAATTAACAATAAGTCTGAATCAGATCAGGTTGGAAACATTAGGAGCAAATTTGCGATAAGCTGTCAAGCGCTGCATGATAAAATTTCAGATATTGTATTTGGGGAAATGGAAAAGAAAATCGACCTCATTGCTAAAGTTTTTAATAATAGCACACCATCTTCATGTGAGGACGATCCTATTACACCCAGTGCATGTATGCCAAATATACAGTCTAACACTACTGACCCTAGACCTTTCACAGGAGGTCCTCTATTTCATGTGACACCATCGCCACCAACATATATTACACCCCCACAAATCCTGAAATGGCCCCCACCTACATTCCCTATACCTCCACCTGGTTTTCCTTGGCATAGAGGCATCCCAGACTTCCCCCCTGCACGCAGCCATCATTCTATGCCAGGAGGCGATCAGACCATGAGCAGTGTCCCGGCAAATCCGCCTACCGATAACCGTTACAGGGTACCAGGAAGGGCCCAGCCGGAGAGTAGCGCCTCACTTAAACACCCTCATTGTCAGCCCTCAGCAGGATGTGCACAGCAGGCAAGCAGTGTCTTACGTCAGCTGCCAGACGATAGCCACCCACGCTCGGTACCCGGAAGTGCCAAACCGGTGAACATCGCTCGATGTACGCTACCGGACGACGCCTCTCATCACCCCAGACCAGGAAGCGACCTACGGGGAAACAGCATCCATTGCATGTCACAGTCTGGTAACAGCACTGCAGGCTCAAGTCTGGATAAGATGGGTAATCCTGGCATGACAG